>NC_092260.1:19802198-19824698 GCF_036320965.1 Panulirus ornatus | reverse complement strand
GGTGGCTCATAGATAAGAAAAATATGGTAAAGAAGAATTCAGAATGGTGATAAACTTGGGTGAAACAAAAAGGTATAATGAATCTAATAAGAATTTAATGAGATGACTGAGAGAGAAAAAGAGGTATGAGGAAATGGATATTAGATTTTGAGATGGACAGAATTTCCAGGAAAAAAAAAAAAAACAAATGAAGGCGTGCAATGATAATTATCAGAAGCGCGGACGAAAATTATGTAGCCTATTGACATGCTGAACATTGATTGGGCGATAATCTGATTCACATCGAGTTTCAACGCCAGAATTTCACTGCAAAGCGAGTCGACACACACACACACACACACACACACACACACACACACACACACACACACAGAAAGTTCAAAAACGCATGAGGCCACACAAATGAAAGACTCCCCTCCTGTACAGTACAAACTGGCGACCACATACACTGGGAATTGCACCCAAGTCCAGTAGAGTTAGTAATAAGAGAAGACGCATCAAATAAATAGTGAAACGTAATATCTTGTCTGAGCCAACGCTGCAATCGCTCACAGCCTCCTGTTGATTAACATATTCATCGAAATTTTCATGAGAGAGTTTTTTTCCATTACTGACAACGGTACAGCTACGTGTACTGATGCCCAGGGAAAGCTTCACATTATACCTTTATTATACTTACAAAAGACGCATTACCAAGTAATGCATACAGAATGACCAAATCCTTACACGAATACCGGTGTTCTCCTAGTACCGGTATGTATGTATATATATATATATATATATATATATATATATATATATATATATATATATATATATATATATATATATATATATACATATATATATATATATATATATATATATATATATATATATATATATATATATATATATATATATATATATATACATTCTCATGTGAACATTTCTTGACGAAGACGGGAAGCTAGCAGCGGCAGGTGTCTGGCCTGGGGGTGGAAAACATCCTATCACATACGCCTTTTATACTGGCTATTGAGACATACTGTCAAATCCTCACATCCTAAACCGCAGTCGTTAGGACGTATTCTGCTCGGCGTATACGTGTTCGCTCCTTTTATGGCCCCAATCCGATCTCCGGGACATTTTTCAAGCCATAACTCAGCGTATAACTGTCGCCACGATACGTGTGGTGAAAACAGATCTTGCTGGATTGCTGTACCTTGTGTCTTCTTATGGCACCGTATTATTCACACGCGTCTCTTTCTCAACGAATAATAATAAATTAGGATTACTTCTTTGTACCTTATTCACGTCTAATCATACAGACGTTGAGAGACTGCTGGATAATATGGATGTACAGATTCCTTTATCTCTGGTTCTGTGTGTGTGTGTGTGTGTGTGTGTGGGGATGTCAATGGTCACCCTCGCCAGTTTATGATCGATGTGTTGTTGGCATGCTGTCCGCGCTGCTCGCTCTCCCTCTGGTGGCATTTCCTTCAATTTCTCTCATAAATCAGGGTTGAGAGTCGCTCGTAAATTCATGATAAAAGTCGCTTTTATTGCGGTCTCGGTTACTTTCTCCTTCCCCAGTGACCGGGCGATGGTAAAATGTAAAACTACGTGTAAGTTTGTTTCTTTAATATGATTTTGATTCATAGATTTTGGTAATATATATATATACATACATATATATATATATATATATATATATATATATATATATATATATATATATATATATATATATATATATATATATATATATATATATATGAATGGGTTATAGGTCACAAAAACAGAAGTGCTTCAGACATTCATCGAAACAGAAGGAGTGTACCAACTTCCCTGAAACTACGTTGGAAAAACGATATAGTTTAACATGTTACCCGGATCCTACAGGGGGAGTGTGGAAAACCAACCATATGATGCTTCGCTTCATCCTTCCTTTACTCGTCTTTACTGAGTTACAAGCTTCACTGGCGTTCATGCTAACCTGTGGATTCTTTTGGCATTCGCCGCACACTTCTCTACGTGAAACGGCGATCCCGCAACGGATACATTACCGCACAACGTCCAGCATAAGTACACTATCGGTGATTAACTGGCATTTCTTATTCACTACAGTGATTGATAAAGACGATCAAAAAGGTACGCCACTCCATTTCATTCAACGTTAAGATTTGTCAGTTTCCTCTTTATTTGTTTTTTGTTATGTTTTTTTGCAACTGTTCCTTCTTATACGGTGTGCATAGAAGTTCGAATGTCTCTGAATTTCATCGGTACATATACAAATTAAGAGCGAAGTTTGAAATATCACCGCCGAGTGATGTCATTACGTAGGGAGAGTATAGGAACTCTGATGATGAGTCCTTCCTCTACAACCCACCGAGAGGTTCTTTATCAACACATACAGAAAAGGAATCACTTCCAATAACCTTTGATTACTGAAAACCCGAGATCGCTTAAACGTGGTGCTTTACCTTCTATTTGTACTTCTGGAACTACCGGCCATTAGCTGCTAAATGCTCGTGAGGATAACTCGTACCATACAAGTTTAACGTAAAGATATCATTGGCTTTGTACTGTTTAAGTGCAGCTTCAATTCCAGAAGTGTCTCCTTGCTGCATAGAAACTATGAGTTGCGTACGTACTCATTAAATCCCAAGATTTCGAAACTTAACTGAAAAGATATTTATATTTTCCGTATAACCCTTCGACACAAGGACACAGAGGCCGGAAGTACGTGTTTATAAGACTAAATAACTTTTGTAGAGCAAATAAGACATATAAACAAGATACCCCAAGGAAGGAAATCTTTGTTATCCCTTGAATGGCAGGAGAAATCAGCTTAACATATCTGTGTAAAAAAAAAAAGAAACGATTTGTTCAATGTCACTATCTGTGACGTTGAACAAATCGTTCTTTCTCAGATCTGTTCCAACCGCCTGTTTCTTTTTGCTTCTCTTCATTTTTCTTTTTTTTTTTGAATAACATCCAATGAAGCAACTAACAAAAGGACCAAAATATTCTTAGAATGAAACACACGTAACAAGGAGAAAGTGATGTGCGATATGGAGGATACAATTCTTTTTTTGTTTTCTAGCGTACCGTTCCTTCTTCGGAATGCATTTGAATAGAAATTGGATACATTACCTCAAGATAAGAGGGGATTCCAAGACACAGCACGTTCATTCTATACACAAGGAAGGTATGACTTGGGAAGTTGGGGTGGAGAGGGAGGGTAAGGTGAGGGAAATCAACGTGTTTATGATTCTCTCATAAACATAAAAAGAAAGAAAAATGATACGCGAAAATCCAAGGTATCATGTATGAAAAAGATATGTATAAATATATATATAATATATATATATATATATATATATATATATATATATATATATATATATATATATATATACATATATATATATATATATATGTATATATATATATATATATATATATATATATATATATATATATATATATATATATATATATATATATATATATATATATTTCTGATGCATTCATTTCAGTTCAAAATATATGAAACTACTTTGCCATTATCTATTTTTGTACAGTGCATATGTAAGCAAAGTCATTTGTCCACTATGGCCATGGTCCTTGGAGTAGACCAACGAGACACTACCAGACTATGTTCCAAAGTGCGTACGTGTTAGGTACAGCTTCCAGTTAATGGAGATCGAGTCGTGCTTGTCAGGTGTCTCCATACACACTGTGTTTGAAATGGAAGAAACCGTAACGTTTGCGAACTGAAAGCCAGCAGTCTATGTGTGGGTGAGGCAGAAGGGAAATCCAGCCACCAGGGCCGAAGGAGCGGAACTTGACAGCTGCCTCAGTGAAGTGCAGGCTCACTTGCGTAGCCGACCCTGGTCCTCCCGATACTCAGCCGGGTGGTACTTTTTAATACACCTCCGAAGTCGGTGGGTGCCTACCACGTACTACCAGAGAGAGAGAGAGAGAGAGAGAGAGAGAGAGAGAGAGAGAGAGAGAGAGAGAGAGAGAGAGAAAGAGAGAGAGAGAGGATTTGAATACATTTCCATGCGCCTAATGGAATTCGCAATTACTACTAATGGATGTGGAATTATCTAGTCCAAGCTACTCGGAATTACCTCTACTGTGAGTGGTTAGTAAGAGGCAACCTGAGGAGCAACTGTCGTGTAAATCTCAGAGGTAAAAAGAAAAAAAAAAACATTACGTGAAATTAATGCCGTACTTTTTTTTTACTTGAAAAGAAAAGAAAAAAAGTAATTCTTAGGAAATTCTTTACGTTCGCATCCCATACGAAACACACGGATGACTTGTGACCTCCACATCATGAACATTAAGACAAAAGTCCGAAGACAAACTAATTGTCTTCAGAACATTCACTTGCGCTAAATTCAGACAAGGATATGAATCCCTCAGTAACCTCTACATCCAAAATATCCACTCCAATTGTACTCACAGATCCCTCATCCGTACATTTAGCAAACACGACAATAATGACAATACACATTCACGCTGAAATGATGCGAGAATCACTAAATCGTAAACTTCATTCCACCAGACGTAGATCGGACTGAAACTGCACTCCCCAGACAAACGCGAGTCACGTCAGTTACCCACGCCGGAAAATGGAACTCCCATGCTGAAGACGACCATCACCTCCTCCTCAACTGCACTGTACTTACCCTGCCAGAGAAACACAACCTCACTACACTGTATTATCTAAGGTTGTGTCCGATGAGGTGATTGACTTCCTGATCGCTGCGAGAGCCAAAGAAAAGAGGACCTCGAACTGTAAGGATCATTTCATGAACATATATGAATATACAGAGACATGGAGAAAGGAAGAAGGGGCAAACCCATCATTCCATAAAGAAGCCACCAACGTACATCATCATAAACCCATATAACTATAGCCATTCTGATAACATCAAGGAGTATATATATATTCCATCAATCTCCAGGTCTTGGCATGGACATGCTAGCAGATCCCATTATGTAGCGAAATCTCCTCATCTGGAACGGTAGATAATGGTGCTATTGTCCCAGGCAGAAAAGAAAAATTGGGAAGCGAACAATAAATTCGTGAATTAAGACGCACATCCGGGAGACTAATCCAGCCTGCTTCCCGCTCATAACCGTCCCCACATAACCCTACAATCCCGGTCCCGGTACATACATAACGAAAGGGAGAAGACCGATGTTTATGTAAGACCCTGTAGGCGTAGAGCCTCTATCTGATTCCCTTCAGTCACTCTAGCTGCGTGCCCCCCTCTCTCTCTCTCTCTCTCTCTCCTCTCTCTCTCTCTCTCTCTCTCTCTCTCTCTCTCTCTCTCTCTCTGAACCTCAACGAAAATGGGGTGGGATTGGAACGTATGGATGAGGTTGGGTTAGATCTAGGAGAACGCCCCTCTCCCTTCCCCCCCTTTTTTTTTTCTTTCTTTCTTTCTTCGCCTATGTCCCTCCTCTCGCGCTCAGGATAAAGTTTAGGTCCTCCCCCTTCCCCTGCAGCCACGCTGCTGCAGAGGGAGGAGCACGAAGGCGGCGGGCTATCAGACTATACCCAACATCTGAGCACGTCTGCCTCCCGATGTTCTTTCCCTTTTTTGTTTTTTCCAAGGTTGACATGTATAGGTTTGAGAATTTCTGTTTTCATCCGCACTACTAAATACGAGCACACGAGAATGATCACGCATAAAAGAGCGAACACAGATAGGCATCAAATGTTGAGGGAGAGTTCGTCAAAAAAGTAGTATTTCCCTAAACGTGTTTTGCATTACCCTTCCGGGAACTTAAAAAGGAAAGCGAGAGGAAGAAAAAGAAAGAAGAAGAAGAAAAAGAAAAGGGGAAACTAATGTCACTCTGGGTTGTAAATAGATCAGCAGTATTCCCTAAAAACGTGAGAGAGAGAGAGAGAGAGAGAGAGAGAGAGAGAGAGAGAGAGAGAGAGAGAGAGAGAGAGAGAGAGAGAGAGAGGAGGGGGGTGAGGTGCAGGCGGAAGCTGAGAGAAGGGGTGGGGAGGGAGGGGGGGGGAGGGGGTTGGTGGTAAGAGGGAAAAGGGAAGATGGTCTTCGGAAGTGGGTGGGCATAGCTGGTTCGGGAGCCCCCGGGACGGTCAGATACATCCATTGCTACAAAAGGGCTTACAACAATGCACATTTTCCTTTTCATCTCGATTGCCCTGACGTAACGAGAGAAGTTTTGCGGGAATTATGGCACGTGGTTTCAATGGGCGTCCCTCGTAAAGGGCGATACGTCTTAACTCTTGCTCAGACTAGGGCACAGATTTTTCCTCCTTGAGGAGGACCATATCCTCTTTTTCCCCCCTATTCTTCTTCCTCCTCCTCCTCCTCCTCCTCCTTCTGTTGGCTTTAGAGGAAGATACCATATGATTAACGCTCATGAAGGTCATTTGGTTCGGGAACCGCCTATCTTCGCCATTGCAGTCCTTCGCGTGATGGGCGTGTTTGGTGGGAGGGGAGAGGCGTAGGCTGGTGGGAGGAAAGGTTATTAGACTGGGAGGCAGGATGGATGAGATTGGAAAGGGGTGAACCGTGGAAGGGGTGAGGTAAGAGTGGGAGGGGAAAGTCTCGAAGACAAGCGGACGCAGCGAGAGACAAGAAAAAGAGGAAGAGGAGAAAAATGGACGGAAAACATACTAAGGTAAAAAGATGAAGGAGGAAGTGGGAAAACAAATATGGAAGATCAGTATGAAAGAAGTGTGAGATGAAAAAACGAGAAAAGGGTGTAAGGAAAGAAGCGTGAACTGGAAAGAAAGAAGCATGCAATGACATGACTTAAGAATTGAATGAAAGGAATAAAGCGACGGATTGATGTAAAGAAACATGGAATAAAATGAAATCAGTTTTGAATAACAAAAAAGGTAGCGAAGAAAACGAATAGGAACGCAGGACAGGAAGAAAATAGATTAGAATCTCGGAAAAAAGATAAAAGAAAACGAGAGTCGGACGTCACAAGTGAATATTTCGAGCCTGAATATGTACCAGAAACAGAAATAAATGACGTAGAAGACTTGAGGTTTCCACCACGCACCTGGAGTGGAATACTCGAAACCTTCTGGTCGGGTTTGGGGAGAGCTGCTCTAAGCCAAAAAATCCATCTCCAGAAACATCATCAACGGAAGACTGTTTGTTTCTGGCCTGGACGAAACTCGAACCAACAACCGAAAACGAATCCATTTCAACATTCCTTACCCTATGAGATCTCTCAGCTCATCTAAGTACAGAAGGAAACCTGTTCATTTTTCATGCAGATTCGACTAACATGCAGTAATGATGAAATATACATAATGATGAAATGTATAACAATATGTATAATGTAGGTGAGCCGAGCATATATTCTTGAGCTGCATCTTTACCCGAGAGGAGCCCAACTGGGTGGGTGTCACCTTGATGTAAGCCATCAACTTTACTCGATTTTCATTAGAATATAAATAAGGAAATTCATTATGTATGAAATACAATGAGCATATGATTATTTCCTGGTTATTCATACAAGATAGAAAAACCTTGATCCATTACATGAAGATATCACAAAGGAAAACCAATTTGATTTATATATATTCTGGTAGTTTTCTTTCTTCCCTGAATTATCCTACATCCACATGTATTCAACAATCGTTTGTACTGACAACATCAATCCTCGTTCCTCTTTAGACCTAATCACCTAAGTCTTAATTCCTCGTAATTCTAGCATCTACTTTGCTCTCTTACTTTCATGCCATGCAGTGCACTATCACCTCACTAAGCCACGATGCACTTTTCCCATTTCTGTTTAACGCTTGTTTCCCTTTCACAATTATCACACAATCCAAAACCTCTTTTCTACATTTATTTCAGACTCATCGCTGTAGTCTCTCACCTCTTCTTCTCTTGGGTTCTTTTCTTCTGAATTCTTAATCTACTCAGTCTCTCCCAATCCTTACGACCTCTAAAAACTAACCTTAGATCTGTCATAACAGTTCCCATATTTCCTTAAGATATTTTTTCTTCATCACTTGCACACTCTATCAACTCTCACCACACAGTTATTACCCAATGTCCAAGTCACTCAACTTTTCACGCAGATTTCCCACCTACACCTGCTTACCATCTTTTAAGACGGCATTTCATTTTTGTCTCGATTTCTGATGATTGCTTCTAACCAGAAACCTCGCTCCCTTTTGTTTTAATCCCATAACTTTTCTTAGTCATCACGCAGATTTCCTTCCTGCACCTGTTCACCAACTTTCAAAGGTGCACTTCATTCTTCTGTCTCATTTTCTGATGATCGCTCTTTACCAGAACCCTTGTTGCTTTATTTTCTAATCCCACTTTTTTCATATCTATATCTCGATCTTTATTCACTCGTAGTCTTTCATTCATCATTATCATCGGGAATATCCACCTTCTTCCAGGCTCTCACCATCTATTTGTTTCCACGTTTTCGATGATGCCAGTCATTCTTCCATCTTCACTGTCTACGAAGACCTTATTTCCATTTTTCAGTTCTCAGCTTCAGAGACTTTAATCTCCTTGTTTTGCACAGGAATCCACACCCTTGGGACACGAATATGTAGACGGTAATACATCCTTACACAGTTCTATCTTGTGGCTCAGTACGATCCATCTGACGTCCCTCATAAATCTACCTATTACTGCACAGTTCTCACTTTGTTATGAAGAACAGATCAGCCACAGTCCTTGTAATGCTGGTGGTGTCTATTCCTAACCAAAGTATAACTGCAGTGATCCTGTGCTGAGAATATGCACAGATAACACTGCGAGTCGCAGACGCATCAAGTCCACAATTCCAGTCGCCATCCCCTATTCCTCCCACTGACCCCCCCCCCATAACCACCTGTCATCCCTTCTTCCACACTGTCGCCCACCCATCCAATCACATCACCCGCTACGGCAAACGACGTCCGAGCTATGCTCCCTCAGGTTTTCTTTCAAATTATTTTCAGAATGTATGCCAGACTCTTCCGCTGTAGGTCGATCCTGATTCGAAGTAGCGTATGATGAACGACCCTCTTACATGTACGAAGCCCGCAGCTTGGCGAGTATCAGAAGCTAATAAGCTTTACAAAGGTCGACAGCAGAGACAAGGGAATTCTCGTCAACTATAAATTCTACAACTATCAAATGTTTAGCATGACAGTCAGATGTGGATGGATGTGAATACTGTGTGATGAAAAGGTCTTTCACAATGTCAGTATCAGATCACTTCTATCTCGGAAACTTTTTAGGATATCTATATCTATTTCCTTTTTTTTTAAGTGGTTCACAAAGAGGCATGTCGCGCATCGGCGTCATTATACAGATCCATAACACGTGTATGATTTACGATCATGTCGAAATATTGCTCTTGTATATATCTTCCCACCGGAAGTGTATGATCTCTTTCTTTTCCAGAATCTAGAGAAGAAACCAGTTGTGTGCTTATCCAGTACTATCTCCTTCTGAACCACATCCTAAGGATTTTGGAGGAATTCTCTGCATCTTTTTTCTATTTCATTTTCTTCCTTCAACAGCTAAGGATGGATGATGCCCGCCACCGATAGGTGCAAACGCACATTCTAGCAACACTTACTCCCGCCCATAACATCAACATTTCAGAATACTCAAGAGTTGAAGCCAACTGAGTCTAAAGAAGACGTGTTGATCATCCCAGTCTCTCTCTCTCTCTCTCTCTCTCTCTCTCTCTCTCTCTCTCTCTCTCTCTCTCTCTCTCTCTCTCTCTCTCTCCATCTATCTATCTATCTATCTATCTATCTATGTATCCATCTATCTATCTCGTCCAGGCTCCTCCTCCATTCACGTTTCACACCCTCATACACCAGACAATTTCCCTCGACTAATTTCCATCGAGGAAAGACGCCACACACGGGGAGCCAACGATCATTTTATCGTGGTCCCACTTCCTCCTTCTCAGCCGTTTACATCCTCATTCAAACCCCCACACCCACACCCCACCCCACCATAATCATCTATTTCGGGGCTTTGTATTTTCTTTTTTTTCAAACAGCTCCGAAACACTTCAAATTCTCCAACCTTTCCTTCACATTCTCCTTCGCGTCTCCTCCTTGACAGGATATAAGAAACTCAAGAGCTTAAACTGTCAAAGAATGACTACGGCTTCCTCCTCCTCCTCCTCCACCTATTCAGGTGCCCCATTACACATGTCTTACTCACCGCTGAATCCCCAAATACTGGGAATCTTTTTTTTCAACGTGAGTGATCCCGTTCTCCGACGCAATCAATATTTGTTCATGTTTTCTGCTAATTTTACGTGGGGACTTGGGTTTTGATCGTGTGTGTAAGTGTGTGTGTGTGTGTGTGTAAATGTGTGTGTGTGTGTGTGTGTGTTTTACTATTATTTCCAAACCGCAATATTTTTCTTCCTTATGGACAACAGTGCCATGATATACTGTCAAGTAAATATTTTACAAGGGAACGTTCCGTTTTTAGGTCATCCTAAACAGCCCTTTTTTCGTTGTTCTTATTCCTATTCTAAAACAACTTGATGCGTGCGTGTGAATTCTTCTGGATTTGTTTTTTTTTATTATCTTTTGTCTTTGTTAAACCCCACACTCACTATATGGAGCTGCTGGAGATTCTAAAAACTTGAAAGAAACGAAGGATTTCGATATCTCGCAAAACCTGTAATATTGATTTCAAAACAGTTATTATAAGCGTATAACTCTTTCAGGTGGTCTTCATCTGCATGGTATAGTAAATTTCACTCTCTCTCTCTCTCTCTCTCTCTCTCTCTCTCTCTCTCTCTCTCTCTCTCTCTCTCTCTCTCTCTCTCTCTCTCTCTCTCTCTCTGTGGGATACAAGAGAGCAAAAAACAGCTGCGAGGAACGATTTGTTTTTTCTTTTCCTCTTCGATTCCATTATATAAAACTTTAGTCATCTACTTCAAAACGGTTTAGGGAAGATATGAATATGACTCCTTCCAGAGGTCTCCTTCTCTGTGACAGAGTTAAGCCCCACACTCCATAGGAAAGTACGAAAAGGGAAATGGGATGCAAGAAACGAGTTAGTTCGGTGTCGTCTCGTGAAATCTGTTCTATTTATCCTAAAAGTATCCAGTGTGTGTAGTTTCACGCGTCCGAGGGCTCTGTGTAATGCATTACACCATGTACTCTCAAGAGGAACCCACTGAAAGCCCACAAGGGGCTCGGCAGAAACATAGCATGATGTACACCATGACATTTAAAACAGGCCATGAAATCAAGGCGTCTGAGAGGTAGGCGGACCTTACACCGCTGACAAGACAGGTCTCTGGTGATGGTGGGAGAAAGAAAGCCTCTCTCTCTTGATCCAGTGAGATGACCCGTATAGAAGCAAACGTGCACGAGAAGCGAATGATTCTGAAACATATAGTCTATACACCTTAGTTTACCATTCCTCAGAGCACTTAGTACTGGAAGATATCGTAATATTGAATCTGTAATCTAATCGTGTAGCAGAGAACGCAGGAGAGTGGTGGCATCTTCCCTCTCCAACTTATCACAGGAAAGAGGGAGGGAGACGTGTGTCCGACACACCCGTGCTCTACTGACCTATTAGGATTACTCGAAGGAAGGAGAGAAGGAAGGAGGGAGAGAGCGAGTGTTCCATGAAGGTGGATTTTCTCGTCTTGTATCTGTACGGTGGTGGTCTACCGTCCTCGAGTCATACATGCACAAGTTACTTTAATGAGGATGTTCAAGTTCCTGGCAAGAAGGATCGAGACGTCTTCTGCTCGTCTTGTGCCGGATCGAATCCCTTGCGAAAACGTAGATCTTCGATGCTGCTGAACACCTTTCTCACATCTCAGCCTTTATGTGATGATGGTTCATTATGAACGTCTCTTCACTGTTGAATAACCGATGTATAAGGGTGAAGTAGAGGGACGCCGTTACGAGTAATAATGATTAATGTCTGACCTGATTAATGTCTTGTTATAGATTCAGTGCATCATATGTATTAATGTTATTCCAAACCAGATGTTGTATATACGTTAGTCACTGGATATGATACCCGAGAGGAAATACTGCTCGTAAAGTCTCTCTTTCTTTAAGAGATTTCATAATTCATACATTTATAGGTAGGTAAATTTCTCCCAATATAAAAAAGGGGAATCTCGAAAAGAATTTGTTCGTTCAGGATAACGTTCAATGGAGCAAATGATAAGAATGTGGAAGAATATGGAGATTCTGTGACCCACAGTGAATCGTTTGTCGACTCAAGTCGTCTATGTGATGTGGAATTATATTTAACTTTACAACGAGATTTCTAAGACATACTGTTTCGTTGCCGATCACCTCCTTGTGTGCGAAGTGTGTAGAAGATGGAAGGAAGGGTGGGGGGGGGGGGGGGGGGTGGAAGTATATATAAGATGGGAGGTGTATAAATGCTGAAAGGGGATTAGCTGAACACAAAATGAAAGAAGGACGGGTGTATAGAAGATTAAAGGGAGAGGACGTGGACAGAAGATGGAAGGAGTGGAGGTGTAATGAAGATGGGAGGGAACATAAGTGTAAATCGGATGGGAGGAGAGGCAGTGTACCGAAGACTTGAATAAGAAGACGACGGAAGGCTAAGAAGTGAACGCTACTTGCTCAATCAGTACGACACTTGATGCTATTACCACATGCAAATACGCAGTGAGCTGATGAAATAACACATTCTGAGTTTTTATTGACTGAACCCTTAGTGTTATTCATCTAAACTCCAGCGCTGTTGAAAAAAAAAAAGAGAAAAGAATATGGCACTTTATTTATTCAGAAACTAAATGTCAGAGTGAGTGTGTGAGTGTCTTTTCTAATTACTTTTCCGTGCAATGTATGTGCGAGACATGGAAGTGGAATAGCATTACCTTTAAGAAAAAAAAAGCCAATCAACGTGATTAAAATACATATTACAGCCGAACCCTTTATAGCAACTGATAGCAAGAGAAATCTGTAAAATTATTTGCCTCCATTAGTTTTTTTCTCTTTTCCTTCACAAATCTAATTCATGCCTAAGAAAAAAAAAAAAAATACAACAAAAAATAATGTCTTGAACTTCCACGCTCGGGGAAAATATATGAGAGGAAAAATGCTGAGAATTTTCCGCGCAAAGGCAGCTGGGAAGACGAAGGCAAAATTCTGTAATACTTAGCGGGTAGCGAGAGGTCGGGGGTCCGGACTGATAATGGGCTATCTGATATGCTTGAGGTGTGTTAGGCATCTCAGGAGGCTTCTATTGGCCGGGGAACACAGTCTCCCTGGGCCATTTATCAGTCACCATTTTCTCTTTGACCTTAGGTTGTAAAATGGGAAAGATATTCTGTACAAAGGAGGCAAGGCTATGATTTTGCTGGTTGGTAAATTCGCCAGCTCTCTCTCTCTCTCTCTCTCTCTCTCTCTCTCTCTCTCTCTCTCTCTCTCTCTCTCTCTCTATCTATCTATCTATCTATCTATCTGGCGCTGGCCCTTGTCTAAAGACGGCCTATTCTCAGGAGCTTTTTGCCTACGTCGAGACTATGCTTTTAAAAAAAAGGCCATGCAGTTCTGGGAGGTCATGATCAGCACAGGAGATCATGCTGTGCTACGTTGGGATCGTGTTCTGTTGTATGAGGCTACTCTGTGTCGTTTGGAGACGGGTTGGGTTTGGTGTATTTCAAGGTTACCTTTTAAGGGTTGTATGACGGCTATTCTGAATGGGTCAAATTCTTTGTACAGCCTTTTCTTTTCCAAATAGCCGGCCCAGCTGTTCCTCATCTCCTCTGGGCTGCACTCAACTACTGTGGTGTCCGCTGATCAAGACATGCCCTATTCAACAAATTCCGAGAGTTTAAAACCAAAGCCAAAAAAAAAAAAAGCCCAAAAGTTCATCTTTTGGGACGGTATTAAAGAAGATATCTTTTAACGATAATTAAAATTTGCGATTAGTCTTCATTAAGTAGATGGAGGCAATTTCCCTTTTCCTTGGACTCAGGAGTTTTGATATAAAAAACCAAAAAGTTTCCCCTGTCATTAGAGATAACTGTTTGTTAAGTTTCCCTTAATGACGTTCAAAAGTATCTTTTTTTTCATATATTGCAGTCATCATCATTATTAGAATAAGATGATGATATTCGTCTCAGACCAGACATATTGGAACCACTACAGAGGTAGCTTCGAGTAAATGACAGAAATGTGTGAGCGGGACTGTTGTATGGTGATGGAACATCACAAGAATGAATGGGGTTGCGTAAGAAGTAAGAAGCAGTACCACTAATGGTAGCAGCAGGAACAAGAACAACAACAACAACAACAACAACAACAACAACAACAACAGACGTAATAGCTAAAGCATTAGTAACAATAATGGTAAAAGCATTATTCCCTACGTGTCGTAGAAGGCGACTAAAAGGGAAGGGAGCGGGGGGCTGGAAATCCTCCCCCCTCTTTTTTTTTTTTTTTTAATTTTCCAAAAGAAGGAACAGAGAAGGGGGCCAGGTGAGGATATTCCCTAAAAGGCCCAGTCCTCTGTTCTTAACGCTACCTCGCTAATGCGGGAAATTGCGAATAGTATGAAAAAGAAAGTAGTGGTAGTAGTAGTAGTAGTAGTAGTAGTAGTAGTAGTAGTAGTAGTAGTAGTAGTAGTAGCAGTAGTAGTAAGAGTAGCAGTAGTAGTAATGGGGAACAGAGGAGGAAGAGGAGGAAAAGACGATGGTGGGAGTCAAATTCTTAAGTAAATATATGACGAAGATGAACAGTATATACAAATGCATGCAAACTTCTCCACATTACTGTCGCCCAAATTACTGTTAAAGAGGAAGACCAGCCCATACCACCGAAGATTTTAGAACACGAGAATCATGTCAAAAAAAAATTAACTTTAATAAACTTCAAATATTGTACACCTTAAGCTGTTAACATGACCCCAAACAGTTCCTGTTCACAGGAGCATTAGATATGCAAATACGACAGACACAAAGTACCAGCGAGTTACTCGTAACTGGGTCAAGCAACTGTCGAAGAAATACCGTTTTTTTCCCCCCCCTACAACCAAACATGGCACATTTACCCCACACCCGTGTATCATAACAGAATGTCTAAACATCCCCCCAGTCAACGCGAGGCACACTGTACCAATTTACATTCACACCTTGAAATATTAAGCTTCAAAAACTTTACCCTAAACGTAATCATACCTTTTTACCCTCGCTACAAAAAAAGAGGGGAAAAAAAGGAAGTTTTTTTTGTTTCACAAACTGCTGTAAAATGCTCTCAGCTAATGTCGAGAAGCCCTTATGCAGAATAGGCTTCGTGATATATGTATACACGACCCAGGAAGCCACAACAACTTAACTCTTTCTTACCCACAGAGGAAAAAAAAAAATTGGCCAGCTATAATGTTGAGATACGACTCACCTCAAACCTCAGTTCGGTTGACTGCCGGTCTGAATCTAATTTGCGCCCACTCAAAGCCGACGTCAGGTGAGGTGACAGCCTTTTTAAAATCTTGAGCTACCCCTTAAATAACGCCAGGTTACACACTACGCTCCAAGCTTTACTACGCTTGTGGCTTGGATTATGCCTTCTACTTAACCCCCAGCGGCGTCCAAGTTCCATCTAGTCTTCCTCCCTCCCTCCCTCTTTTCCTTACCCCCTTCCATCCACTTATTCAGCTTCCCTTCTTCCCTGAGACCTCCCCCCCCCCTATCCACTCTCCTTTCTCTAACACCAAATTTTTTTCTTTAAAGCTTTCTTTCTTTCTTTCTTTTTACAATCCTCAACTTCCTTCATTCCCTCTAGCTTCTTAACACCCTTTTCTACCTCCAACTTTTTTCTTTCTTCCTCCAACCTCCCTACTTTTCTCCAGCCTTCTTCCTCATATTCCTATATTGCCTGTGTGTAACGTATCCCTCCCTTCCAATCTCCTTTTTCTTTTCGAAAGCCTTCCTTCCTCCTGCTTCTCCTCCTCCTCCTCTCGCTGCCTGCAGAGTTCGTGTTCTGGACTTCTGTCCTCAGTCCACACGCCAGTTTTTGTGCCCCCGGAGCGCCGTGATAAAGTGCTAACACGGTCGGACCCGCGCAATAAAAGTCGATATTGGTTTTAGCTTGCGTAATTTACTCTGTTTAAACACAAACTCGCTCACCTAATAACACTGGTTTATTGGAAGAGGCCTGGTATTTTTCGTCGGCTCTCTCTCTCTCTCTCTCTCTCTCTCTCTCTCTCTCTCTCTCTCTCTCTCTCTCTCTCTCTCTCTCTCTCTCTCTCTCTCATCCTTCTTTCATTCTGACGAAATGCAGCATTCCTCTATCTATATTCTTCCTATATGCACCCATTTCTTATTTGCATTCTGTACAAGATTGGATGGAGAGGCTGTGTGTGTGTGTGTGTGTGTGTGTGTGTGTGTGTGTGTGTGCGTGTGTGTGTGTGTGTGTGTGCGTGTGTGTGTGTGTGTATGTGTATGTGTGTGTGTGTGTGTGTGTGTGTGTGTGTGTATGTGTGTGTGAAGAGGGTGGGTGATAGCTGAGGGGGGGGGTTGGGGGGGCGCGGGCGATCCGCCCCCACGTCACATATGGCTGGAAATTTTCACTGGATCGCGGCAGAAGTGGAGGTGAGCGCTGTTGACCCAGTGTTATTGAAAATATTCGTCGGAAAGTGGTTATTTTCCGCGACGCCCTCCCTCTGCCTGCCTCCACCGTGTGAAAGGCTGTAACCGATCTGAACAAATTACCTGGTGTTAAGGAGAGAGAGAGAGAGAGAGAGAGAGAGAGAGAGAGAGAGAGAGAGAGAGAGAGAGAGAGAGAGAGAGAGAGAGAGGGAGGGCGGTGGGGATGGGAGGAGTTGGCTGGAGGTGTTACTGTAGCGGAAATAAAAATGGGACAAATATTGAGTCTGAACTGTGAGTATTAAAAGGGGGAAAATGTAATCGGAATTCCATTAAAGTATGACCATTTTACGTGGAAAACGAATGGGATTTCCCCAGGTGTGGCTGGCTCTCTCTCTCTCTCTCTCTCTCTCTCTCTCTCTCTCTCTCTCTCTTCCACCTGACCTACTGCCCACACGAGACCCAGTTTTTGACGCAGTGTTTCCAGGGTTCCACGACACCCGAACGTTTCGCCAGAGCTCAGCGAGATTCACCTCACTGATGACCGCAAATATGGTACTAAGAACCGGGCGTCAGAACTCCCTGATGACCTGCAGACGTCCAAGTGACTTGATACTACGCCAGAGTCCGTCGTACGTCAATGCTCACAATGATACGCATACTTCAGTGATACAAAATAATGTATATTTCGGCAATACAAAATAATGCATATTTCGGCAATACAAAAATACAGCCATTTGTCTGTATGTTGTTACAGTTGATAGCCATCGATTGCTGTCATTAAGCCCTGAATTAACGTCATTTACTTCGCATGAATGAGGTGAATGAATACCGGATTCAGGGTGGACAAGTAGGTGTTTCGCTATGATCAGCATGTATGGCTGCACATATGAGCTATATGCGTTCAAGAGAAACTGGAATGAGAAGCACAGCTTGGAAAGCATCCGTCCAGCACGAACTAGAGCACAAGCTTACAAGCATAAGCTTTCAGACGTACTCAGAATAAGCACGAGAGCACAAGCTTACAAGTATAAGCTTTCAGACGTACTCAGAATAAGGACTAAAGGACAAGCTTACAAGTATAAGCTCTCAGTCGTACTCACAATAAGGACTAAAGGACAAGCTTACAAAGTATAAGCTCTCAGTCGTACTCAGAATCTAACTGGAGACCCAGTCAGTGTGAATGTTGGAGTTTTCCCCACAATTCCAGGAAACAGAAGGCTTATTACCAGAACCGGTGGACAGTTCGATATGATCACCTCTGCACGCCAAGAATACACGTAATGGATGCTTCCATTCACCGTTCGTGTTATCTTACCTACGACTAGACGAAGGGAATTATCAGAGCTACGTAACGACATCTCATAAACAGGTTCAAGGTTGTAAAGAACAAACAGTTTCACCATTGTGTTAATCATACTTACTTTCTGTGAGTCGTTGTGAAAACCCTCTTAGGCCGTATGTCTTTTTTTTTTTCTTCCTGTATTGATATGTCATTAACCTTATACTGATATTTTAGAGTCTATGTTTTAGACTTTACCACCTCCTCTGCTAGGATATATATCTTGATCTCGGACACAAACAATAGATGTTCTAAATCGACAGAGGAAATGGTATATTCTTTCTTCTTTCATACTATTCGCCATTTCCCGCGTTAGCAAGGTAGAATTAAGAACAGAGAACAAAAATGGAAATGGTATATATATATATATATATATATATATATATATATATATATATAACCTTTCTTTAAGTACCTGGAGAATCATAAGCCAGGGTTGTGATACTGAGGTTCGCCCTATATCAAAAGACTGCTCTGTTATTTTCTGTTATTTTCAAGTTTAAGAGAATGGGAAAGACATACGAACCAGGACATTCGATCGATCTGAAAAGACTGCGCCGTCATCTTTAAGTTTAAGGAGAGGAGAGAGAGAAAAAAAAAGAATACACGAACCAGAGGTAGAGAAGAAAAAAAAATCTTTCCCTCCTTTTTTTTCTTTTTTCTAACGAGGGTGATGATTCCTGTGGGGACCTTAGGAGCAAATTAGAGAGGAGAGTGAGGGAGGAAAGGGAACCGCCACTGGGCCGTCGTGGGTTAGATCTTTTATTTGATTTTTCTTGCTACCATTATCATCATTATCATAAGGGTAATAAAATACCTTAAGCATTAGTTCCCTTCATTATAATGAGAAGCCTTGGAAGACTTGCCCTTAGGGGGGTCAAGTTTTTTTCCCCTCCCTCCCTCCATTACACTCTCTCTCTCTCTCTCTCTCTCTCTCTCTCTCTCTCTCTCTCTCTCTCTCTCTCTCTCTCTCTCTCTGCTATAAGTCTGTTTCTTTTGTGTCGAAGTGTCAAATCGTCACTTTTGAGTTAACAATTAACATGTCGATGAAAATGTCCCATGCAATCATATTCCGTACAAAATGAGATATATATATATATAAAAACACAAAACCTTTTTTCGTCTGTTGTAAGGATCAATTCATTTAATTTTCAAAGGGATCTGAGTGCTTTTAAAAATCTATATTTTTTTGTAAATCTCCACTGCTAGGGCTGGAAACTTTGATCCTCAATTCGAAAGTGGGGCATTGTGTAATTAACACTCAGACACCAATTATCATGTGTAAATTCGTATTGCTCTTTCAGGAAGATTTCGAAAGGTTTTCTAATCTAGCACGAAACGACGACATCTAAGAGCAAGCAAATGCGATACGTCTCCACCTTCATAAGTATCACTCATCTTACTGTGGTGGGAGACGCCTAGGAGGAACTCAAAGAAGACTTTTCCAGCCCTGGAGACCGTGGGAGCGTACCACAATGGCCATGACCTGAGCATATTTTTTTTTCGTCCGTGTCATGTCGGCTTCTACGGAAAAAGAGGAATACATACATACTCATCTCCTCTGTTCTAAATAGGGTGGTTCCTCTGAAGCCTTGATCTTTCATCTGGTGCTCAAAAATTCCTTTGAAACACAGGCCACTAGAAACACAGGTCACCAGAAACACAGGTTACACAGGCCACCAGAAACACAGGCCACCCGAAACACAGGTCACCAGAAACAGAGGTCACTAGAAGCACAGGTCACCAGAAACACAGGCCACCAGAAACACAGGTAACCAGAAACACAGGTCACCAGAAACACAGGTCACCCGAAACACAGGCCACCAAAAACACAGGTCACCAGAAACACATGTCACCCGAAACACAAGTCAACACAAACCAAAACGCCTTGCTAATTCTACCGTTCATTTGTTTCTTTTTCCTTCAAATGACATAACTCTGCATCTTGAATGATAGCTCATACCCCACGCCGGAGCTGCCCAGGAGGCATAAGGTATGTTTAATTATACATTTCCACAATGCCCGTCATCCCAGCGTACAGGGAGGTATTCCCTCACATTAATAGGCCAGACGTCTGCTTAGGAGGAGGCCATACACTGCCTACCAGCCCAGCAACAGTAATAACGCCAGTAATGCTCTCAGCAATGGCATAAGCCTAATATCACCCTCCTGGTAGGTGCTGGAATGCGAGACAATATGTGCATAGTCGGAGGAAGGCGCCATCCCCTGGCATTTTGGGTGGGTGGAGGGATGTGTCATTGGAAGTGAGGTGAATCTCCTCTCCCTCCCCACCACCACCATCCCCATTGTAACCCAGTGACATAATGGAGATTTGAAAATGTCCTTTAACCTGGTTGTTGGCAGGCCTTTGATGGTAGGGCTGGGGTTCTGGTGGTAGATGGATGGTTTTGACTAAGGGGAGGAGGTGTTGACGACGGAAAAGTGGGTGATTTTGGGGTGAAGGTGAAAAGCTCTAAAACGCAGATGATTTTATTTGAGGAGGAAGAACTACTGAGATAAGGGAGGGATAGATGGTTATACTTCAGGGGGAGCTGATTTCAGGTAAAGGATAGAAGGGTGGTTATACCCGAGGGGGTAAAGAGATGAAACTTTGAGAGACTGGCGCTTAAGGTTGACGGATAGGAGGTATGAGATAGAAACCGATACATTACGATGAGATGTATGAGGCATGGCATGAAAGGAGACGGATGTTGATGAGTGAGGGAGTGAAGAGCTTCGAAATGGGGCAGAATCTGTGGCAAAGGGCTCGTTAAAGTGAGATCCTGAATGGGTCTGAGCTTCATGCAAGTGGGTTATGAACTTGAAACGTAGCCATCCAACCTTGGCGAACAGCAAACCCCGAGTCTGTTGACGGACAGTGTTCATGAACTTCATGTTATGGCTACACCAAGTTTGTGAGTTAGTATGGCCTGGGGGGAGAGGCTGTAGGAACTGATACATCTCCTCTAGTTACTCTGTGGTGTTCCACTGCATCGTGAACGTATTGTGTGATACAGGAATAATATTCTTAAGAGACAGCTCTACACATGCGATTATTACTCAGATAAGAGGCTTGTTTTTCTTACCAAAAAATGAACACTTCTTGAGGAATGATATATATATATATATATATATATATACATATATATATATATATATATATATATATATATATATATATATATATATATATATAGATAGATAGATAGATAGATAGATAGATAGATAGATAGAATGATAGATATAGATAGATAGATAGATAGATAGATAGATAGATAGACAGATATATCGACTGATGAATGGAATGAGAAACAAGAAATAACAGAACCTGATCGATGGAAGAGAAAACCAATACGAAAGACATCGTAAGAAAGAGGGTGAACATGAACGCTCAAAGCTCAGATACGTAGTGTAATTTCTGATCCATGAAACTATATATGCAGCAGAGAACTGTGTTATTTTCTCGCTAACAACAAGCTGACACACACATGTACCAACTCCTCTTAATATCCTTCTTTGGGATACAGATTACGTAAGAGATTTACCTCTGTATTCGATCTCCTTTTTTTCGAGTCTCAAACCTTCCATTTACTGCTTGTACACTTTTCCAGAACCGCTTACATCGCGCACCACATCGCTCGTTGCCCTAAACAGCCAAGGAAGATTGTGCGCCAGAATCTCTCCTCGCCAGAAGTAAGGAGGTGTCATATTTCAGGGGGAAATCTTTTATTACGGGATATTATTACAAAGGCTATTCATCTTGTCGGACCTCCCCCCCCCCCCCCTTCCAACCCATTTAGACGCGCCAACAACCTCTTAATGTCTCGTGTTTTTTCTCTACTCTCTCTCTCTCTCTCTCTCTCTCTCTCTCTCTCTCTCTCTCTCTCTCTCTCTCTCTCTCGGAAGGATGAAATATTAAAATTTTCTAAAAGAGATTTCATGTATGCAAAATATCATATGTATAAATATCTATCTATCTATCTATCTATCTATCTCTATCTATCTATCTATTCATCTATCTATTTTTATCCTCTCTCTCTTCACATTCAATGTTCTGCGTCAAACGTTGCTCCATTTCCTTCGACGAGGGAGGTTCGAAACGTTTCATTCAGATCAGCTTGTGTGTGCTAAACCTAAGTGTGGAGTGGTGGGGGGTGGGTAAGGGGTGTGGAGGTGGTCACACGGCACCCAAATGGAGTGGCAAACTTTGTTTCTGAGGTCATACACATGCCATTCCGTCCTCCACACAAGAGTGAACCCGACGATCCTAGGTCCCGGAAGGTACGACTTGCGAATGAATGCTGGAGCCACGCACGAGTGAGAAAAATGAACAGAGGAAAGAAGAATGAACCGCTCTGACTTAATACATAAAGCAACCATTTCCTTGCCTTACATGGTGAAGAGTAGCTGATACACACAAAACATTATACACATATTCCTATGAGTCCACGGGGAAAATGAAACACGAAAAGTTCCCAAGTGCACTTTCGTGTAATAATCACATCATCAAGGGAGATACAAGAAAGAAATATATCTCCCATGATGATGTGATTATTACACGAAAGTGCACTTGGGAACTT
>NC_092260.1:19727198-19797198 GCF_036320965.1 Panulirus ornatus | reverse complement strand
GCCTCTAGGATACTGTACTGAGTACCTGAATCCTAGAAAAGGCGCTTCGAAGAACACCGAAGAGGGTTTAACGCGAACTCCTGGACGTAATCAATTAAAGCTTTCCTTTGACTCGAATCATTTACCTTTAGATAAAAACATATAAGAGAAAGAAAATGAGGAGAACCCTTGAGAATTCAGGGTAAATATTTATATTTTTCTTAATCTGCTTCTCCCATCTCTCTATACATCGGTAAAGTGATATAACCCTCACACTTCAGATCTGTCCGTCTACACATCCCTTCCGCGTTTCCCCTTACTAGGTTGGAGGTAAAGAGACCTAGAGATTATCCTTTGAAGTCGATATGTACCAACTAACTTGCTTTGCATGTTCGGCAGAGATGGGTGGTTAAATGCTCAAGCGCAACAGACGTATAAGTCATCAATAGGTAAAGTAAACGTTGTAGAAAATAGAGATTCAATTTCAACTATTCCTTTAACTTGAAGATTGTTCACTATTTTCCACCGGCCACAGACTTCACCTACGACATCAATACAATCCTCTATGACAAGTCACAACGCACAGTTCGAGTGATGTAACATAGTCTGTGACTACAAATGGACTACGATTCTTTCTTTTGGGGGGGCTGGCTCCTCGTCCTTAAGCAACAGTTTTTCTCATTATATAAGGTCAGTCTTTTCTTTTGCTTCACATCCAGGACTTGAATCTCTCTCTCTCTCTCTCTCTCTCTCTCTCTCTCTCTCTCTCTCTCTCTCTCTCTCTCTCTCTCTCTCTCTCTCAACTCCAAAACAGCGTGACAACAAGAAGCTGCCAAAACCACAAGAACCACATCCTGTGTGAGGGGGGAAACACTTGAAGCGTATTGTCCCCTGCCACTTGGGAATATTACCGAGCGAAAGTTAGCGAACAATGTGGGAGGCAGACATTTACTCTCTTAAAGAAATTCAGACATACTCACGACAAGGATTGTCGGGTCAAAACGCGGTCAACCGAACAGAATCCCATTGTGGATCAATTTTGTTCAGAATAGTATTAGTAAGACAACAACATAAAGCTTTCAAAGGAGTTCCACAGTCTAAGCTGTGGGGAGAAAAAAAAAAAAAAAGACATACGTCCAACTAGGTAAACATCTTGATTTCCTATTCCTCACACAATGCGTGGGACGGAGCGTTTCTGTTAGGTGGAGCCACACCATATCCTTGTCAGAGAAGGAGGCATCCAACCAAACCATCACTGAGCGAATATGTCAACAACAAGTTATCAACTGTTAGAGAGAAAGAACGACGTAACTATGCGGGGAAGAGAGAGTTGATAAGAAGCACTGATCTGGAATGAACTATGTCAAAAGAACAGTAACGAAAAACGTACGGGTAATACTTCCTCCAGCAATTGGCGACCGTGGAGAAAAAAGCTCTCTCGAGAGATGAACAACATCTCCAGGAATTTTTGAGAAAAACTCACCATCTATGAAAGATTAAAAGATTGTCTTGGACGATCACATGTTTGACAAAAGGCGCCCTAGCTACGTCTCTTCGTTGTATATCAACAGACTGTAATATTTCTTTCTTGTGTCTCCCCTGATGATGTGATTATTACACCAAAGTGCACTTGGGAACTTATCGTGTTTCATTTTCCCCGTGGACTATCAGGAGAATATATATACATATATATATATATATATATATATATATATATATATATATATATATATATATATATATATATATATATATATTAAAAAGGATCACAATTTTGCGCGTGATCAAGCATATTCCTATGAGTGCACTTTCATGTAATTACACGAAAGTGCACTTGGGAACTTATCGTGTTTCACTTTCCCAGTGGACTCACAGGAATATATATATATATATATATATATATATATATATATATATATATATTTCATACTATTCGCCATTTCCCGCGCTAGCGAGGTAGCGCTAAGAACAGAGGACTGGGCCTTAGAGGGAAGATCCTCACCTGGCCCCCTTCTTTGTTCCTTCTTTTGGAAAATTAAAAAAAAATAATGAGAGGGGAGGATTTCCAGCCCCCCGCTCCCTCCCCTTTTATTCGCCTTCCTACGACACGCAGGGAATACGTGGGAAGTATTCTTTCACCCCTATCCCAGGGATATATATATATATATATATATATATATATATATATATATATATATATATATATATATACATATATATATATATATATATATATATATATATATATATATATATATATATATATATATATATATACATATATATATTTGCCAAATCGTGAAACAGAACCTCACGCACGATGCTGCACACATTTGTTGACGTATCCGGCCTCTCAACTCTCCCACTTTATCCAACTCCGGAAAAAAAATATTATACACAATCCTCTACATTAAAAGTCATTATCATGCCACAAAAAAAAGGTTTATATTATATTACGCAATAAAGAATATTAATCCTGTCTCTTATATAACAAACGTCGACATGTTCACAACAAGTCCTCGACATGTATAAAAATCACTTGAAATAGAACCCATTTAGGGTCACTGAATGCCTGGCATTTGCATAGCGATGGTTCACGAATAACTTTGTTTGAATAAAGGCACTGCCTGAGCGGAAATTACATGCATGAATCGTTTAGTTTCGTCCCATGATAACAATATATCGTATAAACAATACGTGAAATTCACTTGCTGAATCGTGCTGTCTGGAAAAAAAAAAAAAAGAAAAGGCTTTTGGAACCGTGCAGGTGCTACTGCTTACTTTATTACTACACTTTGTCGGAGCTTCGAACTCCATGAACCCTAGGACATCGAGGGAATGAAGACCAAGTATATATCATTCTTCCCCACATGTGTGTGCGCTGCTGTTTTTATGGGAGGAAATCTTTGCCCTTCAACACGTAGGTACATTTCTTTGTTTTGATGGACGGGCCTCTGACCTGATCCTTCAGGGCGAAGTTACAGTCTACGCCATCTCACCTGGCACTCGAATCGTCGTTTCCAAGGGGTCGGAACGTCATGATGACCATGAGGCTAACCGTGGAAGACGACGATGTACTGTGTCAACGAACTACTTTGTGCAGCACACACACACATCACTGCCGTAGGCAGTGATGCTTTAATATTTGGATATGGCTAGTTGATGTTCCTGCACTATCTACATCATTTACCTACTTGAGCAGCTGCAGATGTGATGCAGAGCAAAACTGCCACACCAAATGCTGAACTATCTTTACGAACCTGATTCAATGTATACATGATGTGAATTATGCAAGACTGCAATATATATATATATATATATATATATATATATATATATATATATATATATATATATATATATATATATATATACATATATATAATTACCCTGGAACCGGATTTACAGGAGCTCCTGCAACCAAATGGTGCGCCTGGGATAGAATGAATTACAGCGATGTGGTATACAGGGGGCGACTTGCTGTCACTGGACTGAATCAGGGCATATGAAGCAATCAGGGGAACAACAGAAAGGTATGTGGGGCCTGGTTGTGGATGGGGAGAGCTGTGGCTTTTGTGTATATCATATAACAACTAGAGAATGGATATAAGCGATTAAAGCCATGTCTTCATCTGTCCCTGGTACTAGCTCGCTAACGCAGGAAATGGGGTACACACACACACACACACACACACACACACACACACACACACACATCAGTCTGTCGATCAGCCCAGGGAGGGATGATGAATACCCAGGTTGGGTGTGGGGCCCTACTGACTCGGGGACATCAACGCTAACCACTACACCACTGAGGCACGTAAATGTGTGTGTGTGTGTGTGTGTGTGTGTGTGTGTGTGTTGTGTGTGTGTAACACTCCTTTCTGTTTACTCTTACGTAAATCTTAAATTAAGATGTATTACCGTTGGAGGTATAAGTATTTACATACCAATAGCTTTGTTAAAATAGTGAGGCAAAGAGCTTACTGGAATGAGGCGAGTATCGGATAACACAGGAAAGACCAAAGGTGAGGTTGTATAACTGGGGGAGTGGTTGAAGGTCTCTCTTATTGCAGATGTAGATGATATACAGACGTTCCAGTAGCAGTGTTATGTGTATGTGTACGGCCATGTCTTCTTCTTAACATATACATTATATATATATATATATATATATATATATATATATATATATATATATATATATATATATATATATATATATATCCTGTAACATTTAATAATGGACAAAACAAAACCGATCCTGATATACAGCCACTAGGAAGCTTGAATTCATCTTTAATATGGATTCATCAGTTGATGTAACGAACGAAGAAAAAAAATCATCAAAGGGTGGGTCAGAACAGAACTGAATACTGAAACAGCTTTTTCATTTCCAGCACTGTACATCCGTCAGTGGGTTGGGATCTCACTGACAACTCTTTGCAATATAATTTTTGATTTATTACCCGCTCGTCATAGATTAAGGCAAGTATTTGATACATCTAGTGAACGAAATGCACCCGTCATCTCACTCACAAATGAAATAATGGCTGTTGCATGATTTCCTACATAAGTATATTAAGAATTTTCATTCCTCGGAATCATTACCGGCTTTCCAGAATATGCCCTGGCCAAAGTAACAAATCAGTGCGTAGAAAATGCGCTACATAAAACCCGGATTATATATGCACTGAAAGCGTACACAAGATTGTTCAACTGGTGGTTATAAAACTGACGTTGATGGTTTTAATGACCCTGGCAGTCGATTGTCCTATAGTCCAAACAATGAAACAGCTACCCTTAATATCTGGTGTTCAGAACAAATTCTCCGGAAATCACCTTTGGCCCAAATCAATCCACCTCGAAGTCACCAGTAGTCACTTTTGAGAAAGTGTTCTCCTCAAAGTAACTATTCACCATTCAAGTGTTTCCTCCTTCCTCCTTCATCGCCGCTCGTGCTTACGAGGTCGAAATGCTCTCCCTCCCATCACAACATAGCTTACGGAGCGAACATAAAACCTTTTACCTCCTAACACTTTATGGCTTACGGCAGGACCATAGAAACGCTAATCCTATCTTGGGTCTCGTGGGGGTGTCTCTTATGTGTTTCTGTTTCCTCCACGGTCATATAAGCCGACATGGGTGACAGATCTCGCTGCTCTACTTCCACACATCACCATAAACATACCAACCCGATGGTTCTCTCCCTAACGCGGGGCTATGCCCGTGTTCCCCACACGAATCCCAAGAACAGTAACGCAGGCAGCCTATGTCATAAAAAAGGATATATGATTATTCTTTCTTTATCACCAGTAAAAATCTGCATTAATAAACTTTTATAGAGAAGGCCGAACTACCAACCACATACGAGTGAATCCCTTAAAGGGAAGCCAAGCAGGGTATACGACGCCGAAAATGGGCGTCTTGCCAAAAATCGCGCGTTGGTTGGTGGTGGCGGTGGGGTCCGTGAGGGCGAATGATGAATCCTCTTTATTTGACTCTCTGGGGTCTGTGAACGCTGCCAGGAGACCCCCAAATATATCATCGACACAATATCCGAATCGGATGATGGAAAAAAAGACGTTACATATATAAGGACTGAGGTAAATGAGAAATACAACTGAATTACCCAGTGTAGTGGGGACAATGCTGTGAGGTGGAAACACAACCTGGAATGGAATGAACCTTTGTTTTCATTTTACCCCTAAATGAAATTTCGGTAATTTTACGTTAGAAATCTGTCACATTCTGCCTTGCATTTGATGTGTCACTGAATAGTCGTCTTCAGTGGATCTTTATAACTCTATAAGACTTGTGTATGTGAGACCCTCAGTACCAACACCAGTAACTTTTGCCAATGTGTCACCTTCAGCCGTTTACGAGAACAGGATATACGTAAACATTCACACCACCACCACCAGTCCTGGCGGTATAGCGCTTTAAGTTTCACTATTTACAAACACATAAAAGCGTACAAGTATAAAGGCAGGAAAAGACACAGCAAAGAAAAGGAAGAATAACACCCATGAATATGGAAATTATGTGTGAGATGATGTGGATTTTCAGTATATGCAGCAGGTTGCCTCAGTTGTGCATCGTGGATTAGGGAAAAAGGATGGATGAGTATTCTCTCCCTTATTAACATATCCAAAAGCGAACCTCTAATATAAACATACAATTTGTGTTTGTGAAATAAAACGAGTATAGTTCTAAGACAAATTCAGGATGTCAATTTTTTAGGTATACCTCTACAACATTTTTTAAACATTATGAAACAATATTGTTGTAATGTCAGGTTACCTCAAAGTACTTGTGAGAATTAGCGTTTTTTTGACATTCATTATACAGTATGTCAGAGAGGGACTTGAGACACAAACATTTCATTTTCTTGTGCAGTATCCAATTATGTGCATTTAACCAATAACCAACCGCCAACCCACGAAAAGAAACGAAAAGCTCACCACAGCCTAACACTAACACACAGAAACTGCCATATAATTCAGTAACCTATAGCCACAGATACCCCTTTCCCTAACACTTTAATATGCTCATATCATACATGGCATTAAAAAGTCATTGATAAATATACATACGAATGTTCCATCAATATTAGGCGTTCTTTAGAGAGCAAGAAAATGCTAAATCAAACGCCTATCGTCCTGCTCCTGCTACCAAACAACTTGGTCGCCCGAAAGTGTCGTGCAGTAGTTTTGAGAGGCGGCAGGATACACATCGTCGACTGACTGCTAAGGAAGAACAGAAAGAGAAGTATCACTGTGGTTCCTGCCATGGTAAAAGGCACGGATGATACAGTACGATGGGCGGGCATGGTGATCGGATCAACAAAGGAGATAAAATCGTGATCCAGTAATAATACGTTGGATTAGTTGTGAAACGTTGTGCAGACGCCGGTGTCATGTGTGTTGTGAGTTAACTCCTGATACTGCTGATAAGGATCCAACAACTTGTACACGCCCTAGACGTTGATGGACTATTGTTTGAAAGATAAGTTATTCTTCCTCATTAAATAAAACCTTCAATCATATCTGCTGATACATAAATCAATAGTTTTGCAATCATATCAAAGGCTATATGCCTGACTAGAACGACACGAGTTTCGTATACTTCTTACACATGTTTCTCTAAACTTTCTAGGGATGTAAAGAGCTTATCTGTAATGTTCTTATCAATGAAGCTAAAGAAAAAGAAAATCCGTATCATATCCGAGAGTAGGAATAATAATAAAGTATTAGTGAAAAGTACTTTTTTACGTTGATGAACAAAGCCGCTAGTGGGGAGGGCTATGAAGATCAGGGACAGTGTGGGGACAATTTAGGCAAAAGAGAAAAACTTTGTAAGAAGTAAATGGAACCTATGAAAACCTCACTTAAATTCAATGGATAGGCCGATGTTTACCTTGATTTTTTTCAATGTTATAGTCGAAATACACCAGCGACAATGTCGTCTGCTGCATCCCACCAGTTACTGGAGAAGGTACGCACAAACGCACGCGGCTGCCAACAATTATATAATTAGCAAATAATACTGAAAATAAGATCAGCTGCTTAAGGTTCTTCTGATTCCAAAACATTTTCTACCTATCACACTCTAGCACTCTTAGTCTCTGTTCCATACACCAGCTACACTAACACTGCAACACAAAATAAACTTCAAAATTTATTTTGCTCTTTTTGTGCAGCATCTAAAAGAATGATGATTTGTCAATATAGTGGCAGTACTGTTTCATCTTAAAGTGGTGAAAGTAATGATGGTACTATATCATCAATGATCGAAAATAATTTTTTTTTAAGTGTATTTCCTTAAAGACGTTACGCATCGAACTGTGCCCCCTTCCACCTACCTTTTTTGCCTGTCGACCATCACTCAGGAATATGTCTGTAAGTTTAAAGCAACGTAAAACGTTCTTAACTACTTAAAAGTGTCGTTAGCTCAGAGGCACAGCCTTTACCTCATAATCTCCAGTTCGTGTACTCGAAACTCGTAATAAAAATACTTTTCTGAAACTTCGCACAACTTTAGGGTCGGTTACACAATAAATGAGAGCTATCAATGATGCAGTATTAATTAAATTACATAATCTTACTGCACAGTTGAGTGTACATAAGAGCTCCCTTGCATGGAACAACTTACCTTCAGTCTTTTTTTTATGACCAATTGAAACATGATCCTCAAACAAGGTTCGACATACAATCTATGAACAGTCGTAACATGCTCGCCAAATATCGTACATGTAACATAAGATTAATTAAAACAACATAGCTAGATAAGCTCACAGTTAGTAATCATGATACTTACCTTCCACAGGCCGGCAGGTCATGATGTTTCATCAGATTGTAAGTGGATTTTGTCATGAGACTCTCAGAAAATGAGTTACTTTACAGATTTTCCAAGAAATCACACTACACTCACGTTTTATATATAATTTCTGAACGTCGTAATGTACTGAAGCCATGCACAAACACCACTTGATACATCACTCATAAGTTGAAAAAGGGCGGCCAAACAACGGCAGACATATCAGTCATAATTAGTTGAAACGTTATCGCCGAAAAACACTCGACATATCAGCCATAATTCGTTGAAACATTATGGACAAAAGACACCTGACATATCACCAGAAATTAACTGAATCGTCATGACTGGACAGCACTCGGCGAATCACTTATAACCAGATGAAACATCATGGATAAACAATACACGACATATAATCTATGTGGAACATCTTGGTTAAGTAGCATTCAACATAATGACCTGTACTCACCTGAAATATTATGGCCACATATGTTGATAAAATAGTAATCATGTTTCTTACCTGCCGCCTGCCAGCAGGCCATGATGCTTCAACTGATTTATATATGGAAGCCATCACTCACGAGACTGAAAATTAATCACTTTACAAAGTTTCCATATATGTACACTATACTGGTTTTATATATAGTTTCATCGGCTTATTTTGTATTGAAGCCATAACTACTGTAAACATCACTCAACCAAACGCCTATGACTAATTAAAACATGATGGACAAACAGCACTCATTATCTATAGTTAGTTGAAACAGCATGACTAAAAGACACACGACGTATTACCTACAATCAGTCGAAACATCATGGCCAAACAACATCATACATATGACCTATTATCAGTTGAAACGTTGTGGCCAATAAAGTTGATAAATGATAATCAAGCTACCTTCTAAAGTCCAGCAAGCGTTATGTTTCAACAAATTATAGGTGGAAGTAATCAGTCACAAGACTCGTAGGAAGTTAATTAACTTACAAATCCTCTATGTAGTCACATTACATTCAGGTTTTATATATAATTTCTGAAATTAGTATTATCCTGAAGCCATGGTAAAAACAACACTCAATATATAACCCATAACTGGCCAAACACACTCGACATATCACCTATAATCAGTTGAATCATCGTGGCCAAACAAGAGGATAAATAGCAATCATGTTACTTACCTCCCACCGGCTGACAGGTGAAGCAGGGCCGTGGAAGCCATCAGTCACGGGTCACGAGACTTTCAGGAAATTAATTACTTCGCAATTTTTTTTCAGATAATCACACTGCAATCAGGTTTACGTATATAGTTTCAAAAGGTTCCATTAAACAGAAAGCCATTGATCATTTCTATATATCGTAATGTTTCAGCACATTATGTACTAATCAATATAATCACTAATTGTTTCCAGTTTTCCAAGTACCAATTACCAGTCAGTGATATTTCCAATGCCGTTCACTAATCACAGATTAATATAGGAATCATGTAAACTTGGAACTATCTTTTTTCCCGATCAAGTTTAAAAAATGAAACGAATCCCTTTATTTTTAAACCAGAAAGATACTAGTCTCAATTAAAGCACATCTGAGTTTTTTTTTTTCCTAATATGATTAAACAACACACTAAAGTTAAAATGTATGTATTGTCGCTCTCGCAGAACGTAATCAGTGCTTTGTAGAGATCTGAGTCACTAGCATAATAACACGGTAACGAGTCATGATATATTATTCTATATCACTCAATCTGTCCTTGTCCTCCATCTTCCCTCGATGACGGCCCGAGGGGAACTGACAGTGACTGTAGGCGTGGCCAAGGCCACCAAACAAATTGTGGACCAAACAGTTTAACAATCGCATCGGTAGTTTTACTGCGTCGTGTTGACAAGGAGAAAAATTATTTCCCATGTAATCACAAGGGTAACTTTGTTAAACTTATCTGTAAATGGTAATACATGTGTTGCCAAGATTACATCCATATGGCTCATGGTCCAACATATACATAGGTATACATAGGTATTGGTCTTCCACGAAGGTAAACTTTGGCTAGCCACCCATTCCAACCATGTGATTTCAAGTCTTTCGTTAACTAAAAATATGTGTTCAGTCCTACAGTGTCACTGTTCCAATAAAATGGAGTAATTATAATTTCAAAGGTGTATTTCGTCCACCATTTTGACTCTTACAATGTATAAAAGCTGTAAAGACATGCATCAGCACAAGGTGCTAACAAGTGAGGCAGAGAGTAACGGCTGTATTATCAAAACATTGGAGCAGGTCCCACATTTCCGTCCCCATGGAAAAGTGCAGATATTCCTGAAATTGTATTCGTTATGTATCACCTGTCCCACCTGTGGGGAATTCTGTGGGAATATATTGGTACGCCTGCTATCGCAGTCTTACAGTTGGTAGCCCTGACGCATACTTGTTGACACTTGGTGGCAATAATCTGCCGACGTGTTGACAACTCCCCACAGGTCGCAGGCCAGTATTACCTTGTCCAATACGATTATTATACACAGATTTGATTATATATCGTACTTAGAAGAATATAATAAATGCAATGATCTGTCCACTGTTACTTAAGAAACTATAGTACATGCAATTGCTTTTAGAATGCAGCAAGTAAACTTATCCGGAAACTATTCGCGTGAAATATTCATTAATATTCATTCATCGCTTATACTTCTAAAATTACCGGCCACACCAGTCAGGTGATATAATTGTCTTAATCAGCTTTCATTTCTGTCAATATTCATAAAATAACTTTCCACGCTATCCGAGGACAGCTCACAATTCAGAATCCTGGTCCTCTAAAGATATACCAAAAGACAATCAATTTCCTGCAAAGAAAATACACTAGAATGTGCTGGAAGATGATGGACAGTCGGGAGAAATCATCGCGTATTATCACCTCGGCAACCACACAGGAGGGCGATCAGCCTTGAAATAGAAGCGCGAAACTCAATCCGTAAATATTAGTCCAGAAGTTTCCCCAGTTCGAGTAAATATCCATCAGGAGGGGATAGTATGCATGACAACGATCGGTGGCATAGCTAACGCTACCATGGCCAGTTTACACCATGGATTTGAGGCGAAACATATATCAGTTCTATTCTTCGGTATAATTTCAACCACTCTAATTGGCAGATCACTTCATATGTTAACAATCGTGTTGAAGACAAAGTAGTTAGCCTTATTCGAGGTAAAAGCTCAATGCCTCGAATGAGTGAAACTACTCGAGTAACATGACATACTGGTGCGATTCTCTGTCATGTATGTCAATGTCATTCATGCTGTGTCCGCCTCCAACACAATATGACATACCAGCGCGGCGTACCATGTTCACCCGTGTCTGGTGTCATGTAAATGCCGAGATCGTCTTTTAACATGACATGAAACAGGGCTGTGTGTCACAGTCACCCGTGTCAGTTGTCATGCCATACAGCGTCGATGTATACATGCATCCCCCCCCCCACACACACCCCCACAAACACAAAAGTATAAACTAGAGATTTTTTTTTATATCATCAAACCAAGGTGTGATGGCTATGTTCATCTACCCTTGCTGCCACCGACCACAGCTTGTTTTGCAGTACATGGTCACAATGCAATGCCAAACCTGGCTGATGTTGCTATTTCAGATTTGCCTAATCAATGGGATGAACATGATTTCAATTTAGTTTACTCGAAAATGTTACATAATCCCAAACATCTATTATGAGGTGAGCGACCAAGAACCGGCGAGTCGTTAGCACACTTGGCCGTTGTGGCGATATGACAACAATCATGGCTCCGCCTACTAGGCTGTCCGTGTTTACATCCGCGGACAGCCTAATATAAATTAATCAAAATCTGACAGCTAGATGACGTAATTTAGAAACACATGTTACTATTTGGTTATGTTTCACAAAGTTACTCTTGTAATTACGATAAACATTTTGAGTTACCAATACGACGCCGGGAAACCATCTTCGTCAAACTACTGGTTTTGTCATGTAGCCTCGCACAAATCAGTTCTCCCCAGGCTGTCCAAGAGGGGAGACGTACTTTAAGTTTAATGTGTATGTGATATGTAATAATATATATACTCTGATGCTAATGGTACCACGGTACTGACTTGGATCCCTGCAAGGCGTTACGTGTTCCGCCCCGAGTTTTGATGCAACTTCAGTGTGTCGTTATACAATAAAAAGAGAATGAGTGTCATATCAGAAAACTCGGATACACGTACGGTGCGACAATGATACATACTTCTAGAATCAAAATCAATTGGTTTATGATTGTGAACTTACTTACCTGGGCTAGGAAAATGTTAGTTGTGAGTTTAACTTTCACCCTTGTGTGGGTCAGTAATCAGTGAACAATATACTGGAAATATTAGTGCATTATTGTGATGTACCGTAACTGGTGATTAGTATGTAGACAATCAACAACAGTTAGTGATTATAGTGTTTACTGAAAAATATGGTGAAACATTGTGATATATTGTAGTAATGAGAATGGTCTCGGTACAATTAAACCCCAGAAACTACATACAAAACCTGATTATCGTACGATTACCTGAAAACTTTGTATAGTCTGACGAATATCCGGAGAGTCTCGTGACTCATGCGTGACTGATGGCTTCCAAGGCGCTGCACCCGACAGCCGGCGGAAGGTAAGTAACATGATGACTTTATCATCTTATTCAGCGAAGATATTTCAGCTGATGATTGGTGATACGTTGAGTGCTGTTTGGCCATGGCTTCATTACAATACAACCATAAAAAGAATCAATATATAACGAGAATATTATGTAATTACCTGGAAAAGTTATAATTAATTTCTTGAGTCCAGTGACTCACGGCAACCATCTATGATCATTGGAAACATCATGGTCTGCTGGCCGGCGAAAGGTAGGTAGCGTAAACTATTTATTTTGTTTAGCCATAATGTTTCAACTGATTGTAGGTGATCTGCGAATGTTGTATTCCCATGGCTTCAGTACAATACAACCTTCATAACCTATATCTATTTATGTATATCCTACACCTACCAGCCGAAGGAAGGTAAGTAACATGATTGCTATACATCATCTTCTTTGGCCACTCTGATTGAACCTATTATAGGTTATGTCTGGTGTTGTTTGACCATCGTTTATTAGATTTATATATAGGTGATCGAGTGTTGTTTGGTGATAATGATTTTTCTGTTTGTAGGCGATATGTCGAGTGCTGTTTGACCATCATGTTTCAGTTGCTTATAGGTAATCGAGTGCTGTTTGACCATCATGTTTCAGTTGCTTATATGTGATCGAGTGCTGTTTGGCCACAATGTTTTAATTAACTCTAAGTACTACGTTGAGTTTTGTTTACCCATGATGTGTCATCGAATTACTGGTGAATAAGTCGAGTGTTGTTCGTCCGTCATATGTCGAATGCGTTTAACCATGATTTTTCAATTAATTATGGGGTATATTTTGAGGGATATGTTGGCGATCAAACCGAGATAATACTGTATTTTCATTATTCTTACATGTAGGAAATAATATCATTGTATTAGTTTTTGTTCCGATGCATCACAGAAACTGCTCTGAAATACAATGATTTTGTGTTGCACTGCTAGTTAGTGTCTGAAAACAGAATAACGGTGGCGGAACGTAAATTTTCATTTTCTTTTAATTCTTCTATAATGTTTATTAAATCAGTCGTGGAGAGGGTACATGAAAATCAGGGAAAATGTGGATATTGAAAATGTAAAAGAGTTTCAGATTTATGTTTAGGAGTCGTCAGAAACAATGAAAACCCTCGTGATTCCTCTAACAGCTGATTTATTCCTAGTACCATTTGAAACCTGTGTGATGTTGCGGGCTCATGTGTATGTATGTCCATATTTTTTGGCCGTTGTTTTGGTGAATTTCGATCCCCTTAAGGATTTCATAGTTTCAGTTTATTATTCACATATTTCACTTAGATACCCACTTCACACCAAAGACGAAAATAGATAGTGTGATGGGATAACAGTAAAACCAAAGGACTGCTAAAATGTACGGATCTTGCTACTAGTTAAAACTACAGTAACTTGCAAGCAGTCTATATGTACCACTGGAGGGTGTCTCTCCTCAGCTCCGTGTCTATGGTGTATCTGATGATGACTTCATTTAAAATATGGGTATTGATTATGCACATGTTAATGGTAAATATTGTTTTACGTTGTTGATGGTGAATGTCAGTGAAGGTGAAAATGATTAAACACAAAAATGATACCGACAGTGGTGGTGAAGATGGCTCTCTGATATGACTAGGCTGTGTAGTGTTAGTGCTGACTCTTTTACATGTACAACTCGTACAGATACTATGTAACTTGAATAATCAGTGACATACATCTAATGAAAGGTAGAACATGACAGGTTTCTATCGTAAGATTAACAGAATTTTATTCAGAAAGGGAGACATCTTTGAAGTGTTCATATCGACTTATGCAGCTTTAAGGCTGCGCGTGGAAATGATACGTACCTTAAGACTTAAGCGAGAAGTTCCTCGACGACACTGTACTTTTTTTTCGTCCTTGACGAGTCCTAGAAGAAAAAATCTGAAAACCAAAGGTTCTTTCCATTCCAGGTTGTGTCTCTGTCTCACAGCATCGTCCCAGCTACCCTGGTTAACTCAGTTGTATTTCCCATCTACCGCAGTCCTTATAATGTAGCGTCTTCCTCCCATTATTCCGATTCGGATATTGTGTCGATGATTTATTTGAGGGTCTCCTGGTAGCGTTCATAGACCCCAGAGAGTCAAATAAAGAGGATTCATCATTCGCCCTCACGGACCCCACCGCCACCACCAACCAACGCGCGATTTTTGGCAAGACGCCCATTTTCGGCGTCGTATACCCTGCTTGGCTTCCCTTTAAGGGATTCACTCGTATGTGGTTGGTAGTTCGGCCTTCTCTATAAAAGTTTATTAATGCAGATTTTTACTGGTGATAAAGAAAGAATAATCATATATCCTTTTTTATGACATAGGCTGCCTGCGTTACTGTTCTTGGGAGTCGTGTGGGGAACACGGGCATAGACCCGCGTTAGGGAGAGAACCATCGGGTTGGTATGTTTATGGTGATGTGTGGAAGTAGAGCAGCGAGATCTGTCACCCGTGTCGGCTTATATGACCGTGGAGGAAACAGAAACACATAAGAGACACCCCCACGAGACCCAAGATAGGATTAGCGTTTCTATGGTCCTGCCGTAAGCCATGAAGTGTTAAGTGGTAATGGGTTTTATGTTTGTTGTTTTGTTGTTTGGGTTTTAGGCCTATCGACTGCCAGGGTCAGTGTGACCATTATCCCCAGTTCATAATCACTAGTCGAAAAAATCTTCAACACATTTTCGTTCCGTATACTAATGACCCATCTAGTATTGCCTTTAAACTGGATATTCTCTACATAGTGATGGGTGACTTTGGGTAGGATATACTCTCGAAAGCCAACAGTGACCTGGAGGAATGTAAATTCTGAATGATGGCTTTGAATTCTGCCTGTGGTGGAGGTCGTGCACAGATATCACTTTATTTGTGAGTGCGATGGTGCATTTTGTTAATTGGATGTATTACTTGCCTTAATCCTTGACGTGTAGGTAATAAATAAAAAAAGTAAACTGCAGTGAGTTGTCATAGACACCTCAACGCACTGATGGATGTACATTGCTCAGAATGAGAAAGCTATTTCAATATTCAACTCTGTTCTGATCCAGCCTTTGATGATCGTTTTTCTTTCGTTAACTGATGGATCTGTGTGGTCAAGGCTGCCACAGCTGCACCATCAAGATAGGTTTTGTAATAGCTATTAAAAGGATTATATATATATATATATATATATATATATATATATATATATATATATATATATATATATATATATATATATATATATATATATATATATATGTTATCCCTGGGGATAGGGGAGAAAGAATACTTCCCACGTATTCCCTGCGTGTCGTAGAAGGCGACTAAAAGGGGGTAGCGGTTGGCTGGAAATTCTCCCCTCTCGTTTTTTTTTTTTTTTTTTCTTGAATTTTCCAAAAGCATGAACAGAGAAGGGGGCCAGGTGAGGATATTCCCTCAAAGGCCCATTTTCTGTGCTTAACGCTACCTAGTTAACGCGGGAAATGGCGAATAGTATGAAAGAAAGAAAAGATATATATATATATATATATATATATATATATATATATATATATATATATATATATATATATATATATATATATATATATTACCCTTTACTATGCACACACACACACATGCACACACGTTCATAAACGCGTTAGTATACCAGCTCTCACACATATATTCATTCACTCGCGCTCACACACAAGGCACGTACAAGAAGTCACCCAAAGCTGCATCATAAAGGAACCAAGTAAAAGCACTTCACATATTCGTAAAATATGCAATAAGAAAGTAAACATCTGTAAACGAATCACAGGGAAACAGTCACGAAACTATCAACACACTCAGAACGATAGGAACGCCGCAGACAGACACACAATGTCAACAGACAGACCAAGAGCAGCTGAGTAATACCGCCCTAGTCCCTGGTAGGAGGTCCCGTGGGATCCTTCTGGGATACAGCAGAATCCTGGTCAAGTTGATCCCTAGGATCACTAGAACGGCTTCTTATGGGATTAAGTTCGGAACCAGTTTTGAAAAATATGGTTCCCATTTCCTCCCTGTTCAATTCTCTCTCCAGATCCCGACTTCTTATAAACTCTCAATTTCCTTTTTTTTTCTCGCGTCTGAAGTATCAAAGGATGTGGTGCAGCCTCCATGCCCGGCTATGGAAGTGTGGGACTCTGGCTAGTAGAATTTGAATCATTCCCCTCGACCGGATTCGGTTCGTCTCGTCTCGACAATGTAAGTCGCCCGGGGCAAGCCACTTCATCATCTCGAGATGTCTTGCAGAGGAAATAGGAAATATATGACGTGTTGTAGAATAGCGTCAAGGGCTTCATTTTCTCTTTGAATCGTCCTATGCAGAACTTAGCACTGGAATATTTGTCGGAGTTATTACTATTATTACTTCATATATTTATTATTTATTCATCTATCTATTTATTTGTTTTTTTTTCTATCATACTTGTTCGTCGTTTCCCCCATCAGCGAGGTAGCGCCAGGAAATTATTTTGTTTGAAATAATACGTTGATAGTGTAGGACTGTCATTCCCTTCTCCATCAGTAGGAAGCTATTGCCACCAACCAGGCTGTGTGATCTGCACGACTCCTGCAATCTTTCGGTGGTGCTTCTGGGCCCCAGGCGAAACTCACACACACATTTCCCACCTCATTACTGACAGAATAAACTTTCTGACCTTGAATTAGTATGCAAATGTAGCATTTCTCACATCTCTGCCACCTCCGTCATCCTGAACCCGCTATTTCCATGTTCTCTCTTCTTTCCTCAAGGCTTTTGCCTCTTTTCTCACCGCCTCCCTTCTCATGTCTCCCTTCTCAGTGCTCTCCTTTCTTCCTTTTTTCCCCCGTTCAGCGTCTGGAATGCAGGAAATATCTTTCCAATAAAGAGGAAATTATATTCAGGGTTTTCTTACACGAGCAATCTCCTGCCTGTCTGTGAGTGGTTAGACATATCTAGTGTTAACGGTGATGACTGTCACTGTGTTGGTGACCATCACGTGATGTCTTCTGACTGGTGACCATCACTGGTTGTCCTGTGGTGAGGGGGTCAACACTGTCTTATTGTTGGTGATAATCACAGTCATACGATTGATGACGATCGCTGTCTGTCGTTTGGTTGATGACCCGTCACTGTCTGCCGTGTGGTTGATGACCGTCAGTGTCATGTGGTTGATGGTCATCACTGTGTATCGTGTGGTTGATGGCCATTACTGACCTGTGGTTGATGACCACCACTGTCTTGTGGTTGGTGGTCATCACTGTCTGTTGTCTGGTTGGTGGCCATTACTGACCTGTGGTTGATGACCACCACTGTCTTGTGGTTGGTGGTCATCACTGTCTGTTGTCTGGTTGGTGGCCATTACTGACCTGTGGTTGATGACCACCACTGTCTTGTGGTTGGTGGTCATCACTGTCTGTTGTCTGGTTGATGGCCATTACTGACCTGTGGTTGATGACCACCACTGTCTTGTGGTTGGTGGTCATCACTGTGTGTCGTGTGGTTGATGGCCGTCACTGTCTAGTGACTGATGACCACCTCTGTGGTAGATTTTATCTGTGGATACTGGAGACTGTAGACCGTGATATCCAAAACAAATAAGATGAGGTTTGATATGCCAGAAATAAGTAGAATAGTAAGTGATCGAACAGGTGATTTGAGAACCAGCTTATGGTCGAACAGATTATCTTTATTGATAGCAGAGACAGTAGTACAGTGCTAAAGGAAATCAACATAGAATAAATACCTGAAAAACACTTATGTTATTGGAATATCTAACTGATGTAACATTCTGTATAAACACGTGATGCTGAATAATCACTGACCCAGTTTAACTGAATAATCAAATCTCCTATTATTAAAGATAATCGCTTTGCACCAATCCAAATCTATCCTATATTCCGCACCTACTACCCATTCCAGCTAACATTATCCTCCCAAATGTGCATCCCAGCATAATTACTATTCCTCGGGCAACCTCAGTTTAATAAATACAGGAGCAGGGAAATTGAATATAGCCTCCACCTGGCGCCTTAGCCTGACAGTAAACACGGAGGGAAATCAGTTTCTAATGGCGTCTACTGTAATGGAATAGTACTTTTAAATGGCGAAGGACGTGGAGAATTAAACAAAGGGGAAAAAAAAATATTTGCCTCCAGATATATGAAGGGTATCATTACTTCATTATCCCCCCCCCCCCCTCCTCCCCCTCACACCCAGGGTAATTATGTTATGTGTGAGTGAAACAGGAATGTGGTTTGTCTAATGTGTCCTACAGATCCTGCCATTTGGCGGGGCCTTCATAGCTCATTGCCACTCGCTCCTCTTAAGATTAATCAAGTTGATCCCATGTTTTAATCCACTCTAATCACCCGCGATTCAGAGCAGTGTCACACGCCACATAGATCATTCTCACATCCTCACTCGAGCGGGGTGACTGTATTAATCATCCTCATTAAGTGAAGACTTTAATTAGCGGAGAGTGAGTGATGGCTGTGTTTACCAAGACCTTTACCTGGCCAGGAATATGGTTCGCTTCCCTTAACTCCCTAATTAATAGTCCATCGCTCCACTTAATTTTCCCTCCATTATTGTACTCAAAAGCCCATTTCTCTTCGTATGACTGGCGTCTGCATGGGGGTTATCATGAGCCAAGAACTTGACTGCTTGCAGCAAGAAAACAATAGGTGGGAATGAGAGCAGACAGTGCTAACCTTGTCTGTGAGTACCTATGTGTGATTACTATTTGTGCTTAATGTTTCTGGTTACTTCTGTTAATGTTTGTAATTACTTGTGATATCTGTTTATGATTACTGTTTTTGATTGCTGTTTATGATTCCTTTTTGTGCGAAATAGGGAGAGAGTTTTATTATTCATGTTAATACGTCTCTTAGCCTTGTATATTTTTGCTGCTATGAGAATACAACTCACACCCTCCTCAACCCAATCCAAAGCCAGGTACCCATTTATTGACTGACCTCAAGGAGAGGATGAACAGTTGGGTTGGCTGTGGGCCGATTGCCGTGCGCACAATTCGAACCCTGGAGGGTCCCTGTGTGAATCATAGTCAGCTCTACTAAGCACTTCTCCACTGAAGCACGTGTGTGTGTGTGTGTGTGTGTGTGTGTGTGTGTGTGTGTGTAGCCTTATGAAGTTTATTAAAGGCAACACCTCATATCAAATCGTGCATTCAAATGACCATGAGAAAAAACTATTTCATGGTTTTTCCTGTTTTAAAGAAATGGGCTGAATACAGATTGAATATCTGCATCTTCAGTCACATAATCGTAGTGAAACATCACTATTATCCTTTCTTATCTACCTGCATATCGATTGAATAATCTGCATTGTTCTCAAGACATCAAGATATCTACATATTATACATTGTCTCAAAACATCAGGGTGTCTATTTATGATACATTTAAAGTCCAGGGTTTTGCTGATGTTTTGCTGACTTCATCAAAGTATTTTCGGTTCTTGAAAACATTTTGCGATCATATACGTGGAAAAATGATGAAAACATCATTCTAGCTGTGTTAGTAACTCACCCTACAGACAACAGGTAGACTGAAAGAACACGAAGCCTGCCGCCGATATTGCTCTTATAAATCATTCGAAATCTTTCACTCCGTCCACCGGTGGAAGCTCACACACTCCGTCCACTGGTGGAAGCTCACACACTCCGTCCACCGATGGAAGCTCACACACTCCGTCCACCGATGGAAGCTCACACACTCCGTCCACCGATGGAAGCTCACACACTCCGTCCACCGATGGAAGCTCACACACTCCGTCCACCGATGGAAGCTCACACACTCCGTCCACCGATGGAAGCTCACACTTTCAGGAGAAATCTTATAGTAACATTCGGCTATTGATCTCAGGAACCACAACGAGAATATGCTACCTTAAGTCTTGAGGTCACTATCATACGTTGAGGACACCTGGTTCATGACTTAGTGTTGGATTTCGGATGAGCTGTTCCATGAGGGCTTCGAAGCATCGTTCCGCGAGTTCAGAGGCAATCAAGACAGTGCAGATGACACCACTTAGGACCCAGTTGAGGCTCGGGAATGATCTCATAGTGGATATTGGGGACATATAGCAACACCCTGTGTACACCTGGTAGGAGTTTTCATGAAGATTTTACCGGATGCGTCTCTCATTACACCGATATCATGTCAAAATATATGAAAAAGTTGTTCAAAGTCCTTAGAAGTGTGTCTAATTTCTCAATAGCAAGATAAAAGTTATTGACAAAAGAAAGACCAAATCCCTAAATTTATAACAATCTTTATCGTGTCAAAATTTTACTTTTGCCTACTGTCGTCCCCATTTGCCTTTCGTCCGAACTTGTTGACGGTGCAATGTCTTAAGACTAACATTTACGGTATCTTTCGTTTGATCTGCGAGAGCAATACCCCCTGTTGTCGAGTAATACCGCTTGTGATATTGCAGGCACAATACAGCCAAGCCGGCGAGTTTCCTGATGTCAATATCAAGATTCAAGTGCCAAGGTCTCGACCATTAATCCGTTACTATCTCGGAGGTCTCGTTGATAATGTAATAAGGATCGGAAGTGTGTGTGTATGTTTGAGGAGACAGAGAGAGAAAGAGAGATCAAGGGAGAAAGAGAACAGAATAGGACCAGTGCGGGAAAGCGAAGGACAAACATTTTAATCTCCAACTCCAATATATTTTTCAATAGCAAGCGTTGTATTGAAAGAAATATGAGATTGAGATCACGACAATAAAGATCCATTTCATAGAGAATGGAGGGAAAATCAATTTGCATATGATGCTGAAGACGGGAATACAACTCTATCCGATCTGAATATTGGACTGGTTTCTGCTCCTTGCAAAATGAAACTAGCAGACAATATCAACAGAATGAGGCGTCGGTGCCAATATGAAGACGATCGAGGCATAACGTCCTCAGTGCGTAGTGGTCACAGAGGCTATTGGTGCCTGCAGGGTCGAGCGGAGTATCGTCCTTCTTTACCTCTCAAGATGGCCCCATAATGCTCCTATCGCCTCATATCAGGAAACAATATATCCCAATAAGAGGCTGAAATACACCACTGAAATAATATTATTAAGGATTGTGAGGCGGCCATACGTTACTAGCGCATTGGGAAGGTCTCCACCGCTGCTCACAGCTTTCATTTTCTCATGTTCTAATACGCGAGGCCGGCCATATACACCCCTCCTCCAGAACACAGGGGTGCAGGCCCATTTTGCAGTATGTCTTCAGAAGATCGAAAACCAAGAAATGCGTCTTCACCTTTTTTTTTTCTCTTCTCGGCTTTACCAACGAGAGTCCACCATTCTTTCCTTATCAGTGCAGAACTTGATTATGGTCTGTGTTAATCATGTATTTTCCATGACCCATATTAACCCCCAGACGTTCCCCGGGCGAGATGCTCTCCTGCGCGTCACTAGGATCCACACACCGCGTCTCTCTCTCTCTCTCTCTCTCTCTCTCTCTCTCTCTCTCTCTCTCTCTCTCTCTCTCTCTCTCTCTCTCTCTCTCTCTCTCTCTCTCTCTCCCAACGAACGCACCCTGGCTTAATTGTATATTACTGTGCCACAGCCTCTCCCGACCAGCGACACCCGCGCCATGTCCTCATGCACGTCTCATCACCTCATTACCCTCCCTTCTACTCTCTCTGGACCGTCTTCGCACCGTCCGCGCTGCCCTTTTTCCCCCTAGTCTCCTTCCCCTCCGTTGCCCAACGTCTGACCCACCACTTCCCGAGCTCCCTTGTCATCTTCGATGTCTCTCGCCGGAACGAACCTCCCCTGTGATGATGATCTGTGTGGTCTAGCTCTCCTCCTCCCATGTCTCGAGAATCAGCAAGGTTATATAGCGCTCTCTCTCTCTCTCTCTCTCTCTCTCTCTCTCTCTCTCTCTCTCTCTCTCTCTCTCTCTCTCTCTCTCTCTCTCTCTCTCTCTCTCTCCCCCTCCGTTGTCTGAATCTTAGCCCCAATGCGTCGCGTCTGTCTCGTACAAGCGACTAAGATCGCTCGTAACAGCCTTAGAAGAATCCACTTCGCGGGGAAAAAAAAAAAAATTCCAGTTAACCCATACTTTACTAACAGTAGTTTCTTCCTTCAGTTCACCAGTAATCTGACGGCCAGTCCAACCAATTAAGAACTTTGGTGACTCATAAAGAGAGCAAAAAGAAAAAAGGAAAGGGAAAATAAATAGAAGGAAGGTAAGGACACGAACTTATATAAGAGAGATATCAAATGTTTTCAGAGAAAACGATCATAACAATCCTGACATTCCGGGGTGTGTTTGTGTGTCTTGCTAAACGGAAAATCTATACCGTAGCACATTTCTCTCTCTCTCTCTCTCTCTCTCTCTCTCTCTCTCTCTCTCTCTCTCTCTCTCTCTCTCTCTCTCTCTCTCTCTCTCTCTCTCTCTCTCTCTCTCTCTCTCTCTCTCTCTCCCTCTCAACTCCCTCGCTTTACGACAGCGGCGTTATCTCGATAATACTGATAGATAACAACGTTGTAGTAAGGCGTTGCTTATCTGGCGAGCCATCACCAAGCAACGCCGAGGGGGGGGGGGGGGGGGGGGGGACGAGGAGGCCCGTGTGCGGAGCCAATATTGTGTGCCCCTTATTGCCTGTAGCTCCGAGCTTTAGGAAATCTATGTGTAATAATGGTTGTTTATGACCTGGCCTTGTTTTGATTTTGTTTTTCGGCGGCGCTGATAATAAAAGGGTTATGGATAAAGGGGGGAGGAGAGGAGGGAGGGGGAGTGGTTGTGGAGGGTAGGGCAGTGGAATGGTGGATAGAGGGGAAAGGGATGGAGAGGGAAGGAGAGAGAGAGAGAGAGAGAGAGAGAGAGAGAGAGAGAGAGAGAGAGAGAGAGAGAGAGATCAGAGGCACATGAGGGATGAGGACTGAAAGATTGTTAATTGAAGGGGAAAAAAAATCGTCAATTTTTTTTCTCTCTCTCCCGTGCTGTCCTCACATGATAAAATTGTTTATTTCATTTTTTCACATCTAAATTTTTGTAACTACATTTTTCTCTGTGAAATGTAAACACACAGTATATATATATATATATATATATATATATATATATATATATATATATATATATATATATATATATATATATATATTTATTTATTTATTTGTTATGCTTAGTCGCTGTCTCCCGCGTTAGCGAGGTAGCGCAAGGAAACAGACGAAAGAATGGCCCAACCCACCCACATACACATGTATGTACATAAAAGTCCACCCACGCACCTATACATACCTGTATATTTCAACGTATACATACATATACATACACAGACATATACATATATACACATGTATAAATTCATACTTGCTGCCTTCATCCATTCTTGTAGCCACCCCGCGAGGTAGCGCTAGGAAAAGACGACAAAGGCCACATTCGTTCACACTCGAGTCTATCTGTCATGTGAAATAAACCGAAACCACATCTCCTTTTCTACATCCAGGCTCCACAAAACTTTCTATGATTTACCCCAGACGCTTCACATGCCCTGGTTCAATCCATTAACAGCACGTCGACCCCGGTATACCACATCGTTCCAGTTCACTCTACTCCTTGTACGCCTTTCACCTCCTGTATGTTCAGGCCCCGATCGCTCAAAATCTTTTTCACTCTATCCCTCCACCTCCAATTTGGCCTCCAACGTGCCAGCGTTATGAGAGATTTCATATACCGCAAATCCATATCGACGGCAATAAACACAAGATAATTCTCAGAATCATAATGAAAAGTATTGTAGTTTGTAACGTGTATAACACGTGCGTTGCACATCCATGAGAAGTGGTGAATTTGCTGCTGTTACCGCGCACAAACCGGAATCTGGCAACAGGATGCGATGATGGATCTCAGCGCCGTAGCTAAATAGCGGATGCTGAGCGGCCCTGGAGAGAGAGAGAGAGAGAGAGAGAGAGAGAGAGAGAGAGAGAGAGAGAGAGAGAGAGAGAGATAGAGAGAGAGAGAGAGAGAGAGAGAGAGAGAGAGAGAGAGAGAGAGAGAGAGAGAGAGAGAGAGAGAACGTTCATTGGTAAGACGAAACGGGATGAGCGAACAGCAAAATTAATGGAAAATGGTGTTACAGTGGCCCCCACTCGTGTGTGTGTGTGTGTGTGCGGGGTAGGCGGGCGTGGTTAGGAGGGAAAATGGTGAGGAGGAACGAAATGAAAAATGTGCAGTAGATAACTGGGATGACGCTAGGTGGGGTAAATTCCCGAAGAAATATTCATGTTATTTTTTGTTACAGTTTTGGTGCTGTTTTGTCGTCGGTCGGTGTGTTGAGATGGCCTTGGTTGAGTACAGACGACGTTCATGAGGTGTTCTCCTCTAGTGTTCTGTCTCCATCCAGGAGAAGAACATTGATATGTCGAGTGACTGGTGTTCTCTGAGTAGGTTCTTCTCCCGTGACGAGATATTCCTTTTGACCTTGAAGATGACACGATAGCTATTGTTGAGATCATCGTATCAATGTTCCGATTCAAATCTTTATAGGATATATATATATATATATATATATATATATATATATATATATATATATATATATATATATATATATATATATATATATACATATATATATATATATATATATATATATATATATATATATATATATATATATATATATATATATATATATAGTACAGTATTGTCGTGACAATATTTGAGTTTGATACGTAGTAGTCACATATTGATGACCTACAGAGAGAGAGAGAGAGGAGAGAAGGAATATATAAAACTAGTGACATGATGTGGGATCAAGAAAAAACGTCAACATTCATGTTGAAGCACTTGGTGCAAGAGATGTGTGGAGTTTTATGTGTCACCTTTGATCAAATGTTCTTTACCGACAGAAGGATTAGAGGCTACAGATGCTGCCATCGAGCCTCCAAAGAGTTAGCCCGTAAAGCATAGACGGATCGCCCAGAATACCTTTCCTCACTTTATCCATTCTCTAATCTTCTTTGTGAATCAGGTGAATCTCATAAGACTTCTCGTCGCCCGTTTGTCAGGTCTATAAGGAAGCTCGACATTGTCCTGCATTCCTAGTCTTATGTCATCATCTTTATAAATCTCGACAGCGGGTGTTCTTTGGAACCTCACGGGAAAATACGAATACGAAAGGAAGTCATGATGTCTCCTTTCATCATCGAAACCAATTACAATCCTTTCACAGACAATATTAGTTCATGACTGTTCTCTGCAATAAGGTCGCTGGCATCTCTTGATATCAGCAGCCATGAGGTCTAATGAAACAGTGTGGTATCGGTGGCGCACATCATTATTGACAGGCATAACCTGGTTTTACAGAGCCAGTAAGCCTGAAGCTTGGGCCACGAACGATATTACGTCTCTCAAAGACCCGTCAAGGCAATCCCTTAAAGCGGGCTGCATTGATCATCATTCTTATTGGCATGGAATGTTCGAGCAGAGAGAAACCATTCTCATGACGTCCTGAGCTGACTATTAAGGGGATTTTGTATATTTTGAAAATTAGTCTTACGGTGTAGGTCACTTGTCTTTAAGAATCTACCTTTCTTTAAGGTTGCGTGAGGTCATTGGGGGGGGGTGGGGGGGGCTTAATGATTCATACGTTGAAAAAGTTCAAGATGAAGATAGATATTTACGTGCCTGTTGTGAACTGGAAAAAAAAAAAGGTAAAGGTTGACAGTATATACCTTTGGTGATTATGTAAAGCATTAAAGATATGACCCTCAGTGGGCTCTCTCTGGTGGCTATGTGAAAAGGAAATGACAGATGGGTGGATGACGTATAGGTTAAAATAAAAGCTATTGATATGAATTATCTAGCAAAAGATGTTCGTAAACTTATTTAACGAAGAGATGATAGCGAAGCCGCAGAAAAGGTTTTGCAATTTAATGAAGGAGGAGGAGAAATCGTAAGAAAGGATGAATGAGAATTTATACAAAAGTCTTATTAAAGTGGAAAAACCACAAGTTAAGCTCCCCTGCCCCAGGAAACTTGAGGAGATTCTTTACATGTAGAACACTCAGTAAGGATCTGAAGCGGAAACTACTAAGTTAATCCGTATCGCGAATACAAAATCATGGGGAGCGCTGTACGTGGGAGATAAAGTGGGAGATGAAAGAGAAGGCTTGTCCCATACTTCTGTTGGAGTTACATTTGCCCTGTGGGTTGCTTTTGAGAGAAATGATCCTTCACACTTGATGTAAAATGTTGATTACTGTTTGTGCTCTTTTTCTTTCCAGAGTTCAAAGATCCCCTTTCCTAGCATGTCCATTCATCTTGTCTTGGTGGAGAAGACACCTGAGGTGTTCGGAAGTCCATATACTCGAATAACACATCACTGGAAGATCATTTCAAGATAAAAACACAAACCCTGAAGTTCTTTGTGGTGAAGTAAAACTGGATCATAACTCAGACCTCCATTATAGTAACTGATTTAACCAAGTGAGCCATGATATGATCTTCCCCACTCGTAAAAGCTGGCACTTGGCGCTGATTCTTGTGAGTCAAGTCACGTGGGTCGTCAAGCGGCTCCCCAGCAAGTAGGACCATCCCTGAATATCATATGAACCGACCCGGCACTCCCCTCCAGCCATCCCCTGCGGCATCTTAACACGAACAAGATCACACACACACACACACACAGAAGGCGGTCCTCACCTGTTGACTGGCATTCCGGCAGCAGGGGGACCCCTCTTTCCCCTATGTGGCTAGGGTAGTGAAGGGCAGTTATGATAACTCCTGAGATAGTGGGTCTCAGAGGATCTCTTCTCTTTCACTCAGAAAGACTGTTATATTTCTTTCTTGTATCTCCCCTGATGATGTGATTATTACACGAAAGTGCACGTGGGAACTTATCACGTTTCATTTTCCCCGTGGACTCATAGGAATACATATATATATATATATATATATATATATATATATATATATATATATATATATATATATATATACATGTTTCATTGGTATCCAGAAGGAACCAGTAAAGTTAAAACTGACCAGTTCAACCAAGAAAGGAAACTCTAATTAGTGGGGCGAATCCTGTGTGTGTGGAATGCACTTTCCTCACGCCCGGTAGCTCCACCTCGCTCATTCCTCGCCTCGCAATGTACCGCCCAACGTTAGAGACTTTCCATTTACGTAATTAACACGAGGAGCGAATCAAGTCGAAAGGGGGGGGGGGGGGACGGTAAGGGTCGTTTATCAGACACAGGGAGAATCCGTGGCTCTCGTGGGGAGCCTGAAGGTGGCCATGAACACCTACTACTGGCCGGGAGACGAAACCCTGCAAGATTACACTTGAGGGGATCAAGTGTTCCTGACTCTCGCAACTCCTGGTGTTTACTCCACCAAAGCCACGACAACAGAGGTGTCCCAGCGTAAATGGAGTTGGTTCACCATTTGATTATTTGTCTTTAATCCAAAGAGAGTTCAGGATTTTCTTTTCAGCCTGATTCACTGGAAGTTCGGCCGAGAGTGAGGATTTGTCTGGGAGAGATATCTTTAGGGTGATTATACTCACTCCTCTCGTTCTCATCTTCGATGCATGTAGACATCACACTTTAAACACACTTGGAATTAGTTCCAACTTAAGTTTGATAACAGTTATGCTTGTCATTCGTCAATGGTGTACTCAGGGATCCTGTGTGATTATGAACAGTTCATATAAGTAAGCCACCCAGACGCTGTTTTTGGCTGACTTGTTTGGTGGATACTATTCTACCTCATTCCTTTCCGTTGATTCGTCTGTCTTTCTCTAACCACTCATTTCGTCTTCTGTTTGTTTGTAAGCATACATTCCTTGCTCTGTTCTTCTCGACCGTTCCATCCCATTTTCTGATTCGCAATCCTTTTCCTTTCGTTTTCTGTTCTTTTGTTTCCACGTCCGATAGTTTTCGATAATGGTGCTAACCCATGCAGCCAGTGAGAGTGAGACTAAAGTTACAGGATCGATCCCAGTCTTACATTTCATCTCTTTGTACAGAATACTGAACAATATCGTACATCTTTTTGCATGTAACATCATAGTTGTGGGAATGTATAAAGGCAGAAGGATATTGAAATAGTTTTTCACGGTCATGTATAATAATAAGTCTTAGTCAATACTATTTCCCAAATAATAGTAATAATAATAATGATAATAATAATAATAGTAATAATAATAATAATAATAATAATGATAATAATAATAATGATAATTGATAATAATGATAATCGTTATTATTATTATTATTATTATTATTATTGTTATTATTATTATTATTATTATTATTATTATTATTATTATTATTATTATTATTATTATTATTACTATTATTATTATTATTATTATTTATTATTATTATTATTATTATCATTATTATTATTATTATTATTATTATTACTATTATTATTATTATTATTTATCATTATTATTATCATTATTATTATTATTATTATTATTATTATTATTATTATTATTATTATTAGCATTATTATTATTATTATTATTATTATTATTATTATTATTATTATTATTATTATTTATTTGATTCTAATATTTGCGCTTTCTCTTCACGCATTGTGATGCTTATCGCGTTGGCAGCCATTAAATTTCAGTAGTGCATATACAACTCGCTATATGGCATTACATTATGATGTGTTTATTTGTGACAGTTGGTCACGATCATTTGTTTACACAGATATCTCCCAATTAACTAATCTCGATTAAATGGCCCCGAACAGCTGTTCTCGAACAGCTGTTCCCGATCATTTGTTCTCGATGAGTTGGTCGAAATCAGTTGATTCTATATGATATTTGTTCTCTATCGCATGGTTCCCAAGAAATTGATCTCAGTCAACTGGTTTGTATGAACGGGGTCAGTATCGAAGACTTACGTACATCAGATCCCTCTATCGCAACTGCGACATTGATCCCACATCTTTCTCAGTCGCCATTAGCAGTGGGACGAGTTTTAAATTGCTCATTGGTGAGGGTTCTCTGGATCTGCTTACAGGGAAGTCCAATTAGCAACGGTGGCTTCTGTAAGATAAAGTATCTTCGCGAAAGGTCAGTGGTTCGGCGAACGGATGGTTGAATTCTGATTTATTCTACTTTTTGGTCATCTTAGAGATCTGACGTTTGGTTAAGATCATCGCAAGTTTGATGAACATGAGATGGTTCACACCTTAGATATAGAATTCCATATTTGAAGGTGACAGACGATGGAGGAGTTTGTCTAATGAAAACTCATTGTTGTTTTCCTCTTATGTCGGGGCTTAGGGTCTTCGAGGGAAATTTCCTTATGTACCACAGAAAGTCATCTCAGAGGAGTGACCGTGGATCGAAAGTGAGGCATTGCAGCATCACTCGAGTCTGTGCAAAGATCGATAGTACGACCACTTTACAGAGATTTACTCCAGCAACATTTCGACGACATGGGTTTGAATCACTATTGTGGACCCAGACATGAGGATTCAGCATTGCTGGACTGGTTCTAATCTCCTAAAATGTCTCTCCATCCTCCCCATTTAGCTTAACTAGGAGCACTCACGCTGACTAAATGTGGCCGTGTGTGCTGGGAGGACAAGGCTTCGGATACTCTATAGCGCAACAGCTGCTTCACGTGGACGACTGAAGCGGATCGACGTCTCCCGAACCGTGGTTTGTGGCTTCTCCGAAGGTTATTCGCGGAAAGGCATCAAGGGGAATTTCGAAGACGTACATCAAGATGTGAAAAATGAATGAAATGAGAAATGAAGAATGTAGATTACGCTAATGCTGAACACACCTAACAGTATGTAAAACTGAGAAACACACGGGAATTACGTATGATTAACGACGTAAAATAGTGAGAAGGATTGAATTCTCAAGACGGTCTGTTTGACTCTACAGAAAAATCATCATCAGATGTAGAAAAGACACCGACGCATGTGCACTGTGCCTCCGTTTCATCAGAAGCAGTTCCTCATATTGACTAACCTGACTCATATGATATCCTGGTGAAGCAGGAGACTCATTATTAGTATTGATGATGGCTTCTGATCGTTATAATGATGCCAGTCTGTTAGCAACATGAGCCTCGAAGATTTGAAATCTAATATTTTTTTCCTCCATCAATTTTTTTTCCCCTCCATCTGTCACTGCGGATCCCTCCCTAACCCTCTGACCTTTGGCTCTTCTGGTTCAGAAGGATGACATTAAATAGAGACGTAATTAGAAAAGTTTGAGAAAAATTGAGTGTGGTTGTCATCAGGCCGCCTAAAAGCTACGAAAAAAGAAAAAAAAAACCCCAAACCCGCTTCCAGCTGTATGATGTTAAAGCAATGGAAATGTCAAACGTATCCGTATAGTATATGACTGCTTTAACCTGTGACATTTTCATGCAAAGACAAAATTTTTTAGCCATTCTCTTTTCAGCATGTCAGGTAAACTCATGATAAACATATGGCTGAAATTGTTGCGTTACTTCAGGGCGGAGGAATTCCTCCATGTGTCCCATTCCAGTTCGTGTTGTCCCGTCAAGGAGGCGGGGATGTTTATCAGCTTGGAATACCAAGGTTTGTTGAAGCAGGGAGCGCGAGGGCGAAGCATGGTTGTTGTCAGCTGTTTAAGGCAAAGGCACAGAGGAGTGCTACGGCCGTCTTTAGGAGTAGACGAAAGAAATTGAGTCAGGTAACTGAACGGAGGACATAGATGAATAGAAGATGCATGCATGATGAAATTCAGAAATGAGAAAAGGGGGAAAAAGTTACTGAATGCGGCAAACTACCAAAATAAAGAAAGAGAAGCAGATTTTCAAATACTCGTGAAAAGATACCAGGGGCATGATTTTATAAACACACACACACACACACACACACACACACACACACACACACATATATATATTGATGGGTTAATGTTATACATCCGATATTGATGATATTTTCATTCAAAGGAAAGTAAGTGCATATGTTTCCTTTAACTAACAGCAACCACTGTTCGTATTTAAAGCAACAGTGTAGGTTGATTCCCGGCAAGATCTCCCAGCTTTACACAATGTAATCGCCATAGCCATTCACTGGGTCAAGATGTGTTTCAGACCCCGACCATCGCTATCTCCTCAACAATGCCCAAGTCTGTCTTTCTTGTATCCTGTAGAAGGACCGTCTTTGTTAGGGGAAATGATGGTATCTGTTGTGCCACCCGTCTTTGTAAACAACTCTCTTCTTTTGCAGGATCGAAGACATATTTGTAAGAGACTGTTCGTACTTGCTGCTCCGTGATGGATCAACCTAGTGGTGCCGGAGACTCACAGACGTGCTGGGCAGTGTGAGGAAGGCTTTGGTTACTTCTTAGTAGTATTTCAGAAACCAGTTTCGTTCGTCTATTCAATATTTTTCTTCGTTTGCCAGAGAGAGCGGTAGATACAAGGCCCGTCTCGTGGGGCTAACGAACGCTTGAAATGACAGCCCCCTCGTGACTTTTCTTACCGTCTCATGCTTCGTATTTTCTGAGGCGATTTCCATTGGCCACATCTCATCCACTGACAGTTCATTGTAGAAAGCTCTTACAGAAGTGGAGATTATCATCGACCACGGTGCGTAGGAAAATCTCGTGATGGCCCCAATTGGCAACATATGCATGTCGAGTGATTGCATGTGTGTGTGTGTGCGCGACTCGACTATGTGACACCTGATGCATGTTTTGCTCCTCTTTTTAGAGTTGCAGAACGACTCTTTAGATAGAGCGCAGATGTCGGTGCTCTGATTTTCCTGATGTGGTGCGAAATCTGATGAAATATTTGTTGCGCAGTAAACACGTTGATGAAGGTTTACTCGTATTTTATTTTTCATTTCGCTTGATATTCATGTACGAGTTAGATGGGAAAATGTATGCATGTATACATATGCATAAGTACAGTCCTTTGTACATTAGCTTCGGAGTATCAAATTAAAATTTCTATGCAGGTCGGGACAAAAATAAAATGAATATATATATATATATATATATATATATATATATATATATATATATATATATATATATATATATATATATATATATATATCTTTCTTTCTTTCTTTCTTTCTTTCTTTCATACTATTCACCATTTCCCGCATTAGCGAGGTAGCGTTAAGAACAGAGGACTGGGCCTTTGAGGGAATATCCTTACTTGGCCCCCATCTATGTTCCTTCTTTTGGAAAATTAAAAAAAAATGAGAGGGGAGGATTTCCAGCCCCCACTCCCTTCCCTTTTAGTCGCCTTCTACGACACGCAGGGAATGCGTGGGAAGTATTCTTTCTCCCCTATCCCCAGGGATACCCTATCCTATATATATATATATATATATATATATATATATATATATATATATATATATATATATATATATATATATATGTCTTATATTGTTGTCTGATGATGATGTATGGCGATGCTTTGAAGTTTCTTAAACGCTGGCTGGCATCTACGCCAGACACCGAACCATACACGAGAGTTATTCATTAGGAAGTGACCACCATTGCAAGGATCTCTTTCTATCTCAGTACAGTTATTTGTCACGTCGTTAAGACCAGTGATAGATTCAGTTCCGCATAATTACACAAGCGATATATCTTGCGTGAGTTTGAATGTTTCTGTGAGAGGGTAGCTGCTACGCAAATTGATTACATGATCAGGGTCAAAACATGGCATATTTGACAATGATGTGGATACAGAACTTGAATGAAAAGAATTATTGTCTCCCTAGTCGAGAGTCCAACATTCACTGATTTCCATTTTTCATATTTTTTTTATAGATGTATTACGTTACAGAAAAGTTGTACTAAAATGACGCTTTTGGATATTGACTGAAAAAAAAAAAAAAATATATATATATATATATATATATATATATATATATATATATATATATATATATATATATATATATATATATATATATATAAATGTGTAGAAAGACGGCGTTATGTAGGAGGGCAAAAATGTGTTCGTTTGAAGGCATAGTAGTCCCAACAATATCATTTGGATGCGAGGCCCGGTTTATGAATATGGCTGTGCGGAGGAGGATGGATGTGTTGGAAATGAAATGCTTGAGGACAATATGTGTTATGAGGTGGTTTGATCGAGTAAGTAATGAAGAAGAAGAGACAGATGTGTGGTAAGGAAAAAAGAGTGTGGTTGAAAGAGCTGAAGATGGTGTGCTGAAATAGTTTGGACGTATGGAGAGAATGGGTGAGGAAATGTTCACGTTTGACAAATTTGCTTTAACTTTTTATTATGATGATGAACTTGCATGTTGGGAATAAACTGGTTGATGTCAACCATGTAGCAAAAGTTATTATAGATGGAGGTGTTCTTCAGTTCTTTGAATAATGGTTGAATAGACGTAAACCAAGGGTTGTGATAAACGGTCAAGTCTCAGACAAAGTGATTTCTTCAACAGGATTGTTAACAGACAGGGACTGACTTACTGGTAAACGTAATTGAAAGCTTTGTCGCCACACCTGAGGTCATTTGATCTTCAGTAGTTATATGTAAAATTAGAAGATATTTCCCTCTTAGTCTTCCGTTTTCTTTTTAATCCTTACTACGGGAATCTCCATATTTCTGATTTCTATCTTCTCATCACGACCTGGCCCGAAAACACCCAATAGTTTGTTGGTGTTTTATACTTTTGTATTGTTTTCTAATTTTCTTACATCTTTAGTCTAATCATATTACACGCCTGTGATAGAAGCCTACAGACATGACCGGTAACGAAACGTCATTCAGTTCCATTCGTCAGTGAATGTAAAACTTGAAGGTGCCTTCTCTTTGAAAGCTCTCACGAAAAAATTAATAATAATGGAGGGGAGACAGAGAGAGAGAGAGAGAGAGAGAGAGAGAGAGAGAGAGAGAGAGAGAGAGAGAGAGAGAGAGAGGTGGAGGGAATTTCGTTGTAAGCGATTGGAATCAAAGGTAATTATCGTGCAAGTGTACAATTAGCTGTACACTTATTGTGTTAGGAAATCACCGCCAATGTAATTACCCTGAAATGTTAGAGCCACCAGACTTGACGTAATGGACGATTATTTCTACCTGAAATGTATTGCTCTGAAAGCTAAACGTAATAATTAAGTATTCACGACTAAATCAGTAGATATATCCCCCCTCATTGTAGAACCTTTTCACGTTATGGTGATTCATTTTCCTACGAATAAAAACCATATCTCCGATCTTGTTCATTTTTTTTCATTTGCTGTTTTTCTATTTATCCGTGTAATAGTGTTTTGCTCTATTTCCAAGAATTCTATTTCATTACGTTCGAGATAGGGGGGGGGGGGGAGAAATCATTTCCATTTCTCGTTCTTTGAGTTTTTCTCATACTTCCATAAGATTATGCCACGATCCTTCTCATTATTTGCTCTCACATCCCTCTAACTTCCCGTCTCTCGCCAATACCCCAAGTACACAGTCATTTGCTCCCCTATCCATCCATCCGTTGAGTAACAGGGGTCGCTGCTCTTTTCCAAACGGCCGACTGACAAGGGGTTCCTTTAACTACCAACCCTAACCCCCGTTCCCCCATCTATCCCTACCGTCTTTGGCCATCATTTCAGCAGTTTCCGTCCCGGGCGAGAACCATTCTCTAACTCTGACATAGGAGAGAGTTCCCATTCATATTATAATGAGGTTGCGTGGGTTCCGGACTAATTTCTATGAGGAGGATCGTCTGGGTGAAGCCTCTTTTCATAATACTTCGCGGCACTGCGATCGTCAATGCAACATTCTCAGGCCATCCATAAATTGATTTTTTTTTTTCTTTCTTTCTTTTCTCCGGAAAGACCTTTCCATCACGAAGGAAAAAGGACAAAATCAATAGAATTAATGTGTTATATATATATATATATATATATATATATATATATATATATATATATATATATATATATATATATATATTGAATAGTAGGATATATGGGATAATCATCCTCTACATCCCCACTGAGAAAACTGTCATGGATTCATAGTCAGTCCTTTCCAGTGGCAATATTACTTAGAGGTTACCAAACCATCACTCTCTTGCGTTTCCGGAAGTCCACATGATACACCCAGCTACGCACGATCTTCTCGCCGTGTCATTTACAGGCAATTTAACGCTCATCTTTTCCACCCTGAAGGCCGATTTCCCTCATACCACAAATTGGTCTCCCTGGCGTCGGTGTCAGCTGGCAAGAGTGCTGGACCAGCGTGTTTCCAGCAGCGTTCAGAGCCGTGTGATCGCTCAGCGCAGTCCACCGGGAGGCGGGGAATAATAGCGGATTAATTGGTCATTAGGTGGATGGGACGCCCAGGAAGTGGAGTTCTTTAGTGGGGGGGAGGGTGATGGATGCGGGAGGAAATGATTGATGAAAGGGAGGTGACGGGCAGATAGATCTGTGGTATCAGTGAGAGGTTGTCGTGCGCCGCTAATACGGAGGGGAGGAAAGAGATTGTGTCTGAGGAGTGAATGTGGGTGTCGACAGCTTGCCTAGAGTGGAGACCCGGAATGTTGGTCTTCGGCGGTAATATCCATTCCAGGAAACACTGTAGGGAGAAGTATGACAACCTCCATCTCTGTTTACCATGAAGCATTATTTCTTATATTTGCTTTTTCCATTTTACGCACACACACACACACACACACACACACACACGAATGTTTTATCCCTCACTGTTGACAGAGTGCTAGCATTGTACTACCTGGCTGAAGGATGCTTATTTTCATACTTTCAAACGGAATCTTGTCCCAGAGAAAGTCTTGATATGCTTCACTTTGTCTTTCAAATATTTTCTGGTATTTTTTTTTACTATTGAAAAAGTGATTGATAGCTGAACCGTAGGATAGAATATCATTGATTCAATTCCCGATAGAGAATAAGACTGAGGAGTGACAAAGAGGGCGATGTTTGCATAAGTACCAGTCATCAAGAGCCTCCTTAATATTCTCCTTAAGGCAGACGTTAATATGAGTGTGATTAAGATTTCCAATTAACAAGTATCAATATGAATTTTGAGAGCTAATATTAGTGTGATTAAGATTTCCAATTAACAGGTATCAATATGAATTTTGAGAGCTAATATGAGTGTGATTAAGATTTCCAATCCACCAGCATCAATAGGAATTTTGAAAGCTAATATAATTCCTATTACTCTTTTGATATATGTTTTTGAAATGTTGTAAAAGAGACCCGCCATCATTATCAGAGACTGAAGAGTTCTGTTGACGATGATTGGCTGGTTATCTTCGTTTTCGGACTGTTCGACTGCCAAGGTCAGTCAGGCTGACTAGCGACGTTTTGAACCAACATAAGAATTTGAGCAGCTTCTTCAGGTCGCCAGGATATTTCTAAGACCACAGAGTGTCCAAGGACGGTAGAGATCCATTTTTTCTTCCTCTTTGATCGTAATCTTGATCTGAGACTCACACTAATCAAACATCGAAGTTCTTGTCATACACTCCCCCCCAAACTGAGTTTGCATTTTCTCACCAAAACCGTGCCATCAGCAAACAGCAACTGGCCTACCTCCCAGCACCCCCATCCCTATATATATATATATATATATATATATATATATATATATATATATATATATATATATATATATATATATATATATATGACACCCACGTAATAGAGCCACCATTACTCATACAGAACGTGCAAGACCCCCAGCGATCCGCTAGCTCTCCCATGAACCCACGTGAACCCTTGCAGGCGCAGTAGAAGGCGCAGCACATGCTGCTGGCGGGAGAGACTACTGTATTACAGCGACTCAACCTCTCTCCCCCCCCCCCATCCCCCCTTAACTAGGCGCGATAAAACAGCAAGTTCATGCATATCAAACAGCTCGCGGGCAGCTTCTCGCACACGGGGCCTTCTGATGTCCGCTGCTGCACTCAGCTGCTGCATTAAAAGTACAGCTGATAGCGGGTACTATTCTGTTAAAAAGTGCAACAGATGCAGGTTAAGGCCAGATTAGAATCGCGCCACAGGAAAGATATGGCTGAATTAGAATTCGACCAGGCACTGCGCGAAAAAAATGGGGCGATGGTTCTATACAAACGTATCACAGACGGATAGCTGTTGCATTAGAAATACAGACGATCTGTAGCTCTTGCGTGGGGAAAAAGAAAGAGGAGCAAGGAATGAGAGCGCGGTTGCAGTGGATTTAAACATACCCGAGATATGTAACCCAGCTAAGATTATAGCATTACTCTCGCCGCTCCAACTGAGATTAATAATTACCCTTACGTAATTCTCATTCTCCCGCAGATACCATGTTTCCCTGACATCTCCAGCGTACCCACACATGCCAGAGCTTCAAACGCCCACGAGATAATAGAGTATCGCTTTTGTTTTACTGACGTAATGTCGATCCTGTGCCACTCCACACAGACTTTTCACACATTGTTATGAGGATACGGCGGTACACACTTAATGTATTATAATATGATATATATATATATATATATATATATATATATATATATATATATATATATATATATATATATATATATATATATATATATATATATTTAACTTGAATTGCAGCCTCATTAAGAAGAGAAGAGAGTATCTATTCTATAAATTACACACACACACACACACACACACACACACACACACACACACATGTATGTGTGTGTGTGTAACTTATGGAATAGAAATTTTTTTCTCTTCACAATGAGGCTACAGTTCAACTTTAATATATTCCGAGACACTGTCGTTTGTTGGTTTTCAAGACCAGAATGATGATATGTGTTAGGCCCTGCAGTGTCAGGGAGAGAAACACTCTACATGTTGTGTATGTCTTGTCATGGTGGTGATGGTGAGCAAATTGAACCGACCATTACGTCTTTATGAGAGGATTAGACCCCAGCCTAATAACATACAACTGTAGCAAACGTCTGTGATATCAAACGTATGCATAGAATTTGCCTCATTTGTCGGCGCCTATTGGTGCATGTAGCCTTAACGGCTTAATATAAAAAGAATAAGTAAAGAAGAATTTGTAAATAATTGTGTCAAAAAGAATGTGCTTCAAACCTATGAAAATTCCGAAGGAAGAATGAGCAGAATAAAACTTAGGAACTGGAGACGTGAAGGAAGAAAGCATTCCTTCCGATGAAATATCAGAGATAATGAAAAAGTAAAGAAAAATAGATTTGTAACAATAGACAAGAACCCCCTCACCCCCAGAAAAATGTATAAATCAAAGGAATATTAAATAAGAAGAATACACTCAGAACTTGACAATATATCTATATAGATGATGTACCATAAGACATAGCAATCAACTTAAAAGAACTACTAGGCTAGAGAGACGAAGAAAAAAGAAAATCAAAAGATCATCGTAAGGAAAAAGCAAATTTTTAACTTTTTTTTTCTTCATTAAACTTGAATCATGGTGAAAAGATCAATGAGGTGATCATGTCTCCTGCGACATGTGGCTCACGCTGTCATTTATGCATGAGATCCTGTCATCTGCGAACCCGTGCTCCCGCCAGGGCATTATTCCCATTGCCACTGACTCCATCAGACTCCCGGGGCTGGATTCTTCTGGTTCGTAGACCCCACCGAGGCGGGGAAACTCCTGAGTCAGTGACGTTCCTTTAGTTATTGTACCGTTCCTTTAGTTACTGAAGACGTCATTGGAGCCTAGTAAAAGATGGCGGTGTAGTTTCCAAACCTTTGGTTTAGATCTAAAGTCATTAGATCCTCTTGCGGGACGACAGTGGATACAAAACTTGCGAATCTCACGACCACATGAAAATTCAAGGGTACTCCATTGTCTTTACACTTTATTTACCAACGGAAAGATGTGTATGTATACAGTAATTACTATAGTTTTATGATAAAGGAAATTTTGTAGGATGATTCTTGGAAAATATAATAGAAAACAAGTGAAAAGCGACTCGACACCTGGTGTACGGTAACTAAAACTCGTCTCACACTGCATAGAGCACGTCTGGCTTCACGCTAGAGAACACAGATTGCTCACTTTACCCAGATAAACACCAGCACGAACAAGGGGAATTAATCCTCGTCCTTCTCCTCCCTCTTACAAAATCTTCCTTGTTCATAGATGTCTCCTTCCACTAATTCCATCCATTGAGTACCTACAAAAAAATGTCTTTTTCTCATTACCGTCAGAAGGTTGTGGGAAATCAGATGACGCTCAGTGATCTTTCCTGTGTTTCAGCCACTAAGCAGGAACAGATCATCTGCCTCTTTCCAAGAAAGCTCATGAAGGCTCCTGAATATTTCGTAAGTAAAATAAAAAAGTTCATGTTACATTCACCCTTGACATTAATGATTGATATCTGTTTCGCCAGTGAATTATTTATACATATATATTTTTTTTGGCTCTGTGAATGAACAGGTACTCGAAGCAAATGAGGGACAATTAGTGTATACTATCAAGATCCAGTTTATTGATTTGTCAGAGAGCAATTTCATACTAGCCTACTAAGGAATGGCAACGTTGGGGGGGGGGAGGAAGACGAGGTTCTAGATAGCCTCTGCATAAGGATTGTACACACCGTCTCGGTTGTCTTTGTGGGCTGGAATGCGTGGAAGATGCTGATGTTGAAGAATCGTAGAATTTATGGAAAAAAAGTGATTAGAATAAGGAATAAAGGAGAGAGAAGCGATGGGGTGGGGGGTTAACGGCATTGGAGAAAGAGAAGTAGTAAGAGGGAAGAACCTAAAGACGTATACAGAGGTATAACGAAGAAAATTAGGTGGTGGGAAGCAACTGTATGAATAAGAGAAACATATACGTAAGAGATATTATTAGACAGGAAAGACAAGATAGATGCCAAATTCTGAGGCCAGATAATGTGAAGACTTTGAGGCAGTGCATATTCAGAATATAGAGTGATGGATGTGAGTGAAATCTACTGAATGGATGTAGAATGCATGAATGGATGTAGGACAGAATTTGCATGAGGCTACAGAGGAATGCTCTTGTCGGGCGTAGACAGCCGAGTATAGAGAGAGAAGTCTGGTGGAACGGGATGACAAAGCAGACACTGAAAGGCGGTGGCCTAGAGGGAAGAACATGCATGAATTTGCTTCATGTTTGTGGAACAGTGTTTTGAAAATCAGTGTCAGAAAGTGTTCATTACATTGAATACTTTTATGAGGATCGAAGATACTCATTTGACAGACACCTGCTTGCTTTGATCATCATGGTCATCAGTAGTAGTAGTAGTAGTAGTAGTAGTAGTAGTAGTTGTTGTTGTTGTTGTTGTGGTGGTTGTTGTGGCTGTTTTTGTTGTAAAGTATCCAGAATCTTATCATTCCCACTATGCTTTTGGCATCAGTCGTTCCCTTTACAATTCCTAAACTAATTCTTCATCTTCCATCAGTTCAGTCATCTTCATATTCCCCCGTGCTCGCCTTAACACTCCATCATATTCACTGTCTCCTTCTACTCCTCCTCCCTCACATTAGGATGTTCATTCCTCTTCTTAAATGTATAATCTTTCTCTTCGAAGCGTATCCCGACCATTTCCTTCTCGACAAACTCGTCTCTTCTTTGACAGACCTGAAACCTCCAAAGACCATTCGTGTAGCCATTCTTGATCTTTCTTTTCCTGTACTCAGCGATGCTCTTAACACTCATCTTTACGCTGTTCTCTCGGTTTTTTTTTTTTTGTAAAGACTTATTTCTTTTTAAGTTTTCCTCCCATCAACCAAAAGTCTCCTTCCTCAAGCACCATAGATCGTACCAAAGTCTTATGGAGCTTTGTCGTTAGTCTTATAGTCACCCACTTGTCACAAACAGTCCCGTATATTTCTTACCATTTCCGTACACTATATATTTAAGCTCTCTGTGTCATCTTTAACCTCGATTAGGACTCAGGCTCCTAAAGTCCTGTTACAAATATGTTTTGTTGTAATTTTTTCCTGCTTTTTTTTTTTCTTCCTTTCTTAACTGTCTTCATCCCGTGACCTAATTCTGGTTTTCCCTCACTACATTTCAGTATAGGTAGTTGAACTGTTTTGGCACAGCTTCTTATTTCTTGTCAGAAAATTGTCCAGCGTTTGTCTCTCGAATTTTTGCCCCAATGTTCCTGTCTTTGGCATCATCAAGTTATTTTTTTCTTTTTTGCCGATGTTATGACAAATCCTCACTTTATTCTTCCACTGCTTACATTATGTCGTTTCCACTGACAGCCGCTGGCTGGTCGATCGCTTTTCCCCTTTTTTTCGTTCCATATATAATTTTCACTTTTTTCAAACCTTATTCTACATTATCCAGACACTCCAGAGGTGTTCGATGTCATCCATTTAACGTTCTTTTTCTTAATTCGTTTATATTTGACCAAGACCACCTTTCCCCCTATTGTTAATTACATGTTGTTAATTACATTAATCTTATCACATCACTTCTTTTTTTTTTTTTGGTTCCTCATTCTGACTCACAAGCAAAGAATTTTTACTTTCTCTCTGATCCTCGTAGCACCGTCTCATATTTCCTCCCTCTTGGTCCTAGAGACCAGGTTCGTAGTTTCCCACTTTCCATAAGCGTTTCCCGCGAATGCGTGACCAGACTGAATGTTCTTCAGCTAAAGGCTAATGCCAGATTGTAAGTAGGTAAAGACTGATTAGCAAGAGCTCTAAAAGCGCCGGGAGGAACAATGGCTGAATATGTCGAGGCTGGAATAACCAAGTTAGCAGGGAAAGCCGTCCAAGTCAAAGCGCTTGTAGTGTCTCCGGCTCTGAATTCTGTGTCATCTCTGGCAGACGCTGATTGGTTGGCCCTCATACCTTCAACATCTCGTCCAATCAACACTCCTCGCCGTGTAGCCAGTTACATCCCAAAACGCATTACATCAGGTCTTTGCGAATATCAAATACGGCTTTGCGTTCGCATTCTACACGGCCTTGCGTTTGTGTCTCCACTGTTTCAGGATTGTGCATTTGCAGTAGACAGGAGAATGGTCAGCGGATGGAGGGCGGTGTTTGTGGGAAACGTTAGCTTCCTCTGATAACAGATTAAGACCAATATTATCTGTCTGGTGTGTTTCTTATCTTTGTCAGCTCCGTTGCCGTTATCATGATGTAGCGGATCACTGGGGATGAAGCCTGTCGAAAAGACGCGAACTCCGCAGCGAAAGAATTTACTACACACCTAAAAATCACAGGAGATAATTTTTCCTTTTTTTTTTCACAATTCTGAAACACATCAAAATACTGTAACGTATTATCGTATTATCTTAGTTACACAGATATTGGATTCACAAAGGCTTTATCATATGATTTTGATATATTTCCTGTGTTCTACTTAAATATTTAAAATTTTGCCTACTGATAGCAGTCAGATGATATACGGTGGTCAGAGGTTAACACTTTGCGATGAAGGACACGTAAGCACAAATACCTGAAGTAGGGTTGTTCATGTTTGCACCATTGGTTTAGAAAATGACTTGACAAATATGTAGATAGCTATCTAGATGCAAACACACGGAGACAATCAAACATACACCCACATACACATCTGAGTGCAGAACGTTGTTGGACCCCCATATGAGGAAAATGATAAAGGAGACAAACTTTCTGCTGGTAAATGTTTGAGGACAGCACAAGTATATGGAGAAAAAAAATGTTTAGCCAGCCATTCACCTCCTACATTATGCCAATAGTTCTCAAATTTGGCCACCTTATTTGCAAAAGCACAAGGGATTAATTGAGAAGGTCCAGAGGAAGGTAACAAAGACAGTATCAGAATCGAGAGAACAGAGTTACATAGAAAGTCTATTGGCCTCATATTTACCCAGCATAGAAGAGAAAAAGAGTAAGGGTGAACCGATCACAACCATTATAACTTCTCTGAAAGATGCAGGAATATAACAACCAGAAGCCACAACATGAACTTAAGCTTGACACATGTTAGAAACATCTGAAGAAGTATACGAGTGTTGGATGAATTGTATAAACCGAGCGACGAAATTATGGTTGAGGACAACCTACACATCTATGAAATGTTGTATGTTGGTAAACAATGTTTATGAGATAGGGGACCAGAGAGTGTAGAACTCCCCTTCGCGTACAGTACAGTAAGTAAATCATAAGTCAGTTACATGTACGCATATATATATATATATATATATATATATATATATATATATATATATATATATATATATATATATATATATATATATATAATTACTATTATCATTATATGATCCCAGGACCCCTTATCCAGGGGTTCTTGCAGCTTCAAGGCTCTGTTACAGTCAGTAGCAGTGACATAATACATTCCTTTGAAGCGGAAAGTTTCTGACGAATGTTTCTTTCAAGTGATGGTTCTACAGCCTCACCAAAGTTGACTTTACACTCGCGGTGTAGCCTCAAACAAAAGGAGTTCGGTAGCTATATATATATATATATATATATATATATAGAGAGAGAGAGAGAGAGAGAGAGAGAGAGAGTATGTGCGTCTGTGTTTGACTATAGAGGAGAAAGACAAAAACAACAAGAAACAGCAAGACAGGGGAACAAGAAAAAAAAACTCTCACAAGAATTCCCATTAAACCCTTAAGGGTATACACGTAATCCGAGCGAACCTGCTGTAAAGAAGACGAGGGGGAAAACCCTTCTTTCCCTTCCCTGCCCTGCTGCTGCAAGGCCGGCAACAGCCAGCCACAGCCACGGCTCGCTGACAGCCGCCAGACATCCGCTATACGCTCTAAGCGACAACCACCGTCAAGTGGCCGACGCACCTCGGTGAGGGAAGGGATTCATCATCACCCACGGGTGTATGAGAAGCTTCAGAACACGCCGTCAGGAGGGTTAATGCCGGGAGGAGGAGGAGGAAAGGGAGGAGGAAGTAGAGACGGCTGGTGGGGAGAGGGAGGGATGGGAGAGTAAAAGAGATGAGGGGAAAAATGGAGAGGAATTTAAGGGTGGGTTTACGTCCAGAGAGGAAGACGAGGAGACGCAAGGTGAAGGATTGGAAGAAATGGAGGAATTTTAGATATAACAAATTGAAGGGAAATTATGGAGGAAGTTCAGAGCAAATACCAGAATGTTTTAAAGACCGAGAGCAACATGAGAGGTAGGAGGTACGCGGAACGAGGGAGCAGATGATTTAGACTTAAAGAGAAGGTGATTCACATAACCATAAAGATGATAATATGAAGATGGAGAACCAGGGAGGAAGGAAGGAAGGAGGTAATGAGTGAGATGTGGATGATGATGATAACATAGGTGGTGGGAGACGCCCAGGAGGGAAAGGGAGAGGAGACTTTACCATGAGGAGACCTTTTGGAAAACACCGTCTAAAGAAGAGGGCAAGGAGAACCAAGGATCACGAGATAAGACTTAGAGAACTAATCCTTTGGAGGAAGAGGTGAAGAGGCAAACATTAAAAGGGGGCATGAGAACCCTTGTATAGAGAGATGGAAGTGGATAATCAAGCACAACGAATGAAACTAGACACCCAAACATAAAATCAGAAGAGCGTCAAAAACCATGTAAGAAGGTGGACTTCGAGAGCCAGTCTCATAAGGACGAGGACGTTGAGAGTCAGATATGAGAAGAGAGACACAAAGAACCAAGCGTAAGGAAAACACGGACACCCTCTACAACTTGAGAGATTCGCGATGTGGCAGAAGAGCCAGGAAGCAGATACTCACGACACAAGGTGGAAGGAGGAACCTGCAGAGAGACAGATTGCAAGGGAGGGTAAACAAGTGGGAAAGACCAGATAACTAAGATCCAGTTGGGAGTTGAGTGAGTCTTGTGGTGAGGGAAGATGGACGGAGGTGAGACAAACTGAGGACTTTATGGAGAAGATACTTAGATATGCCCAATTAATTCTCTGAAATATATGACGATAAGGGGAAAATGGCCGGAAAATTATATGGAAAATGGAAGTTGTGGTAGCATTTAGCAGGAGTAAAAGTGAAATATAACAACATAAATTGCGAAAAAGATGACCTTCGGATAATCAGGCAACAGAAAAGTGATATAAAGATGAGAAAACCGATATTGAAAATAGTTATGACATGATCATGTAAAGATGATTTTGCCAGTTTATGACTGAATATTTGCATCACACTGACAGAATGACAGAGGAAGCTAAGATGTGCTGAAGGCATATCTCATGACTGGGATATGGCATATAATAGATGGACATGGAGAAAAGAGGAGTGCGATAGAGATGGAAGGGTACATAGAAAATAACTGTGTAAGGAAGAATGGGGTAAGAGAGTGTGTATGAAAGGTTGATGAAAGGAAGAAGAGAAAAGAGAAGACAATGAGTGAGCTAGGAAGACAGGATGTGGGTGTCTGAGCCAACACAGGCATGACGCTTGAGCACGACTTCCCTTAACTAATGGTTAGGGCAACGGATCACTCCATCGTACCCCAGGGGTCGTTCCCTCCTGCCTCGCAAGTCACACCGTCATGCTCAGAGGGTGAAGTATGGAGGAGTAGTTCACACTGGGGCAAAGGTGAGGTTTGTCTGGGGAAGATTCAAAATCACACTACTCTATAGTCAGAATGAGGATGATCGTAATATATGAAAGGCAAATAAATCAGAGAATAGATATAAAAAGACGTAGACTTCACATGATATGATACTGTCCAATTGCGACCTCTTCGTCTTCCACAACCAGTGACATATTTCCAACAGTGGGTCATTCATATCCTCTCCAGCGACTGAGGTCTTCCCTGCAAATAATAAAGTAAGATGTCAGACGAGGCGTTGCCATGTTATGATGTAATATTCTCTTCCACTTACACGTACCCACTAGGGGTCGAAGTGGTAGTAGGTCTTGCCAATATCGGAAAGAAAACGATGAAGAATGGAACCGATAACGATTCTCATTAATATCACGTATCCACTGAAAACGTTGAATGGGAACGTTTTCTTCTTACTAGAGACGTTTGCCGTAACGTTATCTCATAACGCAGATGTTTAATCGGTTTCATATATCCTTTACGTAGGTATCTTCTCCGTGTGGACTTTAGTATCTGGAGCAAATCTCTCTTTCTTCATCGCCATTGCTCATCAATACGTGACGTACTGAAGTAGCCAGCCTGATATCTAACCTCTGCAAATGTAGGCATACCTCGTATGCAAAACAGAAGTGTTTCAGCTGTCGTGGATGTCCTTGGCACGTTTAATACCATAAAGGGAAGGGAATGTGGTGGATTTATTATTGCCTGATAAAACTGATGGTTCCTATGTAAAAAAAACGAAAAAAAAAAAAGTGGTCTACCATTCTTCACTTCAAAATAGCCGTCATTGTGTATCCAGAGACTCACGTCACTGTCATCATAGTAATAACGTGATACATCTTTGAGTATCATGTAGCTATCACTGGCTTGCTATTGGAGGAACAGTGTTAGTATGGCCGACATGACACAATTATTGATCAATGTACAAATATTTTAACCTTCTGAAACACCAGTCAGTTGACTCTGACGTTTTAAAAAAAAGTAGGGACGGAAGATCATGTATTAATCATGAAATGAGGGTTTGACTGAATTTAACAGAATGTATTGATTGCTGTGGGCCGGTGTATAGCATACGGATATGAAAGAGAAATGAAGTCTTCCAGTGGATAACTTACAGTTTTCATGTATTACAGGAATATTGAAAAAGAAAAAATCCATATTTCCAGGATAATTGAACGATGGTGTGGCTGTAAAAAAGAAAATGAAAGGTTGATTAATGTCATGCAGACGAGAGAAAAGGTTAAATGACGTGATTCGGATATATATAGAATGTGTATATGTGCATGTGTGTGTGTGTGTGTGTGTTTGTGTGTGTGTGTGTGTGTGTGTGTGTGTGTGTGTGTGTGTGTGTGTGTGTGTGTGTGTGTGGTTACTGTTTGTGTGTTATGGGGAGAGAGTTTCGCATTGGCGTCGCCCCGTCTCGTAACCATTTATATGTAACATGCCATTACAAAACACACACACACACACACACACACACACACACACACACACACACACACACACAGCTCTGGGAGGCCACTCACCGAGCATAAAGGTTTACCTGTAGGAGGCCCATCCCTGCCGAGACTCCAGACTCCAGCAAGCGGGCCCTGGGGAGCAAGCGGGCTATGTAGCTGATGGCATCGGTCTACGTGCCAGTATCCGCACCACAACGCCCCACAACGCTCCACAATACTCCATAACACTCCACAACGCTCCACAGTACTCCATAACACTCCACAACGATTCACAGCGCTCTAAACACTCCACAACGCTCCACAATACTCCATAACACTCCACAACGCTCCACAATGCTCCATAACACTCCACAACGCTTCAAAGCGCTCCAAACACTCCACAACGCTCCACAATGCTCCATAACACCCCACAACGTTTCACAGCGCTCCAAACACTCCACAACGCTCCACAATGCTCCATAACACCCCACAACGCTTCACAGCGCTCTAAACACTCCACAACGCTCCACAATGCTCCATAACACCCCACAACGTTTCACAGCGCTCCAAACACTCCACAACGCTCCACAATACTCCATAACACTCCACAACGCTCCACAATGCTCCATAACACTCCACAACGCTTCACAGCGCTCCAAACACTCCACAACGCTCCACACCATTCCACAACGCTCCACAACACTCCACAACACAACGCTCCACGACACGGTTTACTGCCACAAACTGGGTAGGCAGTGATGGCCCGCCTGGGAGACGGGATATAATAGTACTACTGTCTGTGGTGGAGACTGTGAACCTGTTGACTGTCTGTGGTGGAGACTGTGAACCTGTTGACTGTCTGTGGTGGAGACTGTGAACCTGTTGACTGTCTGTGGTGGAGAGTGTAAGCCTGTTGACTGTCTGCGGTGGAGGTGGATGAGAGGCTGTGACTGTTTAGGGAGGAGTGAGGGAGATTGTGACTGGCTATCCCGAAGGGGACTGGTGAATGAGGTTATCGCTAACAAGGTTAAAAAGGTTTATATCTTGATTGGTTCGTTGCTACGGTAGGAGGGGCCTAACTCCCTGGTTAGGAGATGAGACTGTGACTTGCCGCAAGAGAAGAAGAAGAAGACGAAGAAGGAGAGAGAGAGAGAGAGAGAGAGAGAGAGAGAGAGAGAGAGAGAGAGAGAGAGAGAGAGAGAGAGAGAGAGAAGAGAGAGAGAGAGAGAGAATAAAAGATAGGAGTGTCTGGAAATGGCGTAACAGGACTATGATTATCTCTTATTTTTTATGAGGAGTAACACTGAGCCGTTACGATCCAACCTGAGAATACCTTGGCTCTTTTTATGTTCGAGACTCCAGTCTAGGATAAAAGTCCACATCAAGGCCGGGTCCGTAATTGAAATGAAGAGGTTAATGAAAGGGAAAATGAAGAGACGAGGAAAAGTATTTACAAATTTTGGAGGAATTGGGATACCTGTGTTTTAAATCGTGTCAGGTCACGGTTATCGGGAAAGACATGAGAGGGTAGAGAGTTCCAAAGCTTCGAGGTATAGGTAAAGAAACAGTTATCAAAACGGCCCACCCTTGAGTTGCCAACGGCCACACAGTAATCATGTGACGCAGCAGCTTGCGGGAACACAAACAGCCAGATTTCGGCAGCAGAAACCAATGTAATACCTATAGTAGAGAGAAAGTGAACCAATGTTGCGGCGTAGGGCTAGGGGGGTCCAGTTTGAAGTTAGCCTGGGAAAGCTGATAACTCGGACCACATTTGACTACTTGGTCATGTAAGGACTAAGGATGCAGAACTAGAACCATTCTAGATGTGAGAACAGTTGATGAAAAGGAAAAAAAGTGTAGGAAACAGGACAGAACCTTGAGGAACACTGCTGCTGATGTTTATGTGTAATACGAATATATATATATATATATATATATATATATATATATATAAAATCTTTTCCATTGGTAACTAAGTTTATGATACAAACAAACAGAAACTACTTATGTCATTAGGCTTGAAGAAAAATGCAGTAGGCATCAACTCATTCGGGAGACATAGTACATTTACAGTAAATGTTTTACCCATAATAAAACACCAGGGAGTTATATTAAAGTGGATGGCAGCGGAATGCACCCCACATCTTACGTGAGTGAAGTAAGGTACAGTATAAGAGCAGGCTTATTACTTCCAAGATGAAAGAGAATTACACTTTAAGAAATCTTTTCGAACTGTATTATCCCAAATGTCCATTTATCAAACCATGCTGCATCGGACAACGAGCATGCTAATGCTCTTGAGGATACACAGTGAGTGAAGAGGCTCATTTGGCGAATCTCTATCATCGTCAGTTGACGAATAAAACCGCAGACTCATAACTTCAAAAGAATCTTTATCATCATCCTGTACTTGCTATTGAGTGCATCACTGATTGATTCATAGTAGAGAGCCGGGTGAGACGGGGCGGTGTTCTCTTCGCCAGGGATCTCCAGCATGTATATCGACCATCTAATAAGTTGCTTCATGGAGAGTGAGGAATGGGGTGTGAAGATGGAGTTATAGGCTACTACGTTACTGGTTGTAGATGGAATGACGAGGGAGATGGATCTGTGCAGACGGAGCAAGACTTGAGCACCGACATCAATAACAGAAAGAGGAAGAATGAGGCCATGGCAATCTGCTAGAAATGAGGAGGAGGTTGACCCGGAAGATATATATATAGAGAGGTGAGAGAGCAAAAGTTTGGAGAAATTTGTCCATCTGTGGGGTTTTGTTACGTGAGGTGGAGGACAGAATGAAGACACTGAGTGTAAAATTACAGCCGCCGTGAGGGCATGCGAGCTGCTGAGAAGGAAATTGTTGGCATGAAGAGAAGAGACTTGCCAGTTCTGCAGTTTAGGGGGCAACGACCTTCGGGGCCGAGAACCACTGAAGAGAGAGGTTGAGTGCCACTGAAATGAGGCAGTTGAGATTGTTGATCGTTTGGTAAGACAATCTTATAAGGATTGAAGATAAAAGGACCAAGTATGGACAGCTACCAGTTAGTGTGTATCTATGACACACAGGAGAGTGTAGTGGTTTGGATATACGTTGATGATGGGGTGCAACAGAGAGACAAGAGTGGGGTTTGAGGCCTAAAATACGTGGGAAGAAGCTTCCGGAAGCATCGAGAACTAGATGGGTGGATGTTGGGCCAAGACACCTATGGAGTGAGGGCCTCCACGTTCGCAAAAAAGGAGGAGGAGCAGGACTCAAGTGTATGGAAGATGTTGCCGTTCTCTTGTAGGGAGACAAAATTCAGTATATATATATATATATATATATATATATATATATATGTGTGTGTGTGTGTGTGTGTGTGTTTCTGAACACATGATACATATATGCAAGGTTAAGAGACGAGGCAACACGAGTGTACAACTTTCTCCCTGAAACACACTCTCACACACACACACATACACATACACTAGGCGCTCTGCCAGATAAATGGTCTGTGCATATATATAAGTGTGCTAATAACTGAGGCATCACAGACATGAAGTGCATAATTTTGATCTGCTACATTTGGTGTTACCACATGGAAACAACATAAAACTCACGATTTAAAAAGTTGGGTCGTAAAGATCATAAACTTTCTCAAAAATAAACTGAAACCTCTAATTACACTTTAAACTGAGCCTCATCCCACCTCACTTAACACTGTTGATTAGGTGCTAGTGTGTGTGTGTGTGTGTGTGTGTGTGTGTGTGTGTGTGTGTGTGTGTGTGTGTGTAACCTTAATTATCTCTAACTTTTGTCACCTTTGTGTTCTCAAATTAGGTCCATGAAGGATATGACTTTATCGGATTGTAACCGTTCTAAACTAACTTTCCAGTTCCTTTCGTCTGCATTCCGATAACGTCAGATAAATCCCGCTATGAAGAACTAATGAGGAGTAACCTTAGACATATTCTGATTTTCTTTTCTTTATCTTTTTTTTTTCTTTCTCTTTGAAACTTCAAGCCTTCTGTTATGTATATATATATATATATATATATATATATATATATATATATATATATATATATATATATATATATATATATTCCTATGAGTCCACGGGGAAAATGAAACACGATAAGTTCCCAAGTGCACTTTCGTGTAATAATCACATCATCAGGGGAGACACAAGAGAGAAATATGTCAGTTGATACACATCGAAGAGACGAAGCTAGGACGCCATTTGATGAACATGTAATACCAAGTAATAACAAGAATACCTAAACCTTAGGTAACATTAAGAATACGTATCTTAAACCTCAAGTAACACCAAGAATATCTTATGGGGGTTATTTTCTATCGTTCGTCCACAATGAAAGCGAACGAGAAAAAAATAAGGCTTGGAAAACATAGGAGCATTTTAGCATGATGCGCCACCTGCTGGAGGAGGTCTGCTAAGTGGTCCATTAACTGGGTCCAGTTGGGAACCTATCGTTCCTTAAGACGGAATCCTGAAAATAATGGTTTTCTGGCGGGAGGAAAAAAACAGACGGATTAGAAGAATAGGTGACAGAAAGGGCTGATGGATGGACAGAAAATAGGGAGACAGACAAATGTACAGACTCACAGAAACAGAGCTAGACAAGTAGAGAGATATAACTTCAAAGATATATATATATATATATATATATATATATATATATATATATATATATATATATTACTAAACCCAACTTCGAAATGCCATTTTTCCTTCAGCATTCTTCCAACGAACAATATAATTTTCATTTAATCGAGCTCACGTGTCCCAGCGATCGGTGATTTCTTTTTTAAACCCTCGTAATGACAGAACACCAAAATGAGAAAGAATGTATATCATGGTTGCCTTACGGGACCAATTCGAAAATGATGGAGTTTTGGTGTAAGTATCCAGACGGAGCGGCAGTTCCTAGTGTTAAATCCCTTTCCTCCTGAAGTTTCGTGAATGCTGTTCCTTTGAGCAAAGGGGAAATGATTTTATGGGGAAAGTATTGAGATTTAAATTGCCTTGATAGATGCGGCAGTGGTGTTTTTTTATGCCTCAATTGCCTTGGAGAGATAGTTGCTAGCGTAAACTCAAAACGTGGGTAGGGAAATGTATGAAAATATCAGATGATGAATTTTTTGTATCAAATGAAGTGGAGAAGTAGGTAGATAAATGAATAAATAGGTATTTAATATATTAGACTGGTTGCTTTCATGATTGCTCAGATAAAAAAATAAACTTATATCGACAGTTTTCTAATGCCTTTTTCCTTATTTTCTTTTTGTGTTCCGTGCTTCAGTCTCCAGTAAATGAATAGATCCGTAAGAATCAAATGACAGTAGCCACAGATAGCTTGGAGATTTTAATGAATATTGGCTGTTGTTAACACTCAGTAAAATTTCATTGACTTCATTAAAGCAAGGATGAAGCGAGTCTTTCTTTTTTTTTTCTGTGTTTATCTGCAAGCCAATAATTCCCACCTCTCTTGCATTTCGACCTATATTATCGTTCGACCTCCAGGCCATCATTCATTAATCATGTAATGATTACTGAAGGTCGATGTGTGTAAGAAGAGGCTTAAATGCACCACAGCGTTCACCTTCCATCACGTTCCTTATCCAGTGGGATTATATTCTGTGTATAAAAACAACACTGAAGGTATTGGAAACCATTTTTCGTACTTTTAATTCTCCCTGACCTCTCTCCGTCTCACCTTATACTCGGTCTCACACCTCACACCTTGGCCTTGATGAGGCTGCCGCATCCCAGTCTGTAAGAACTCAAGATTCCCTCCACTCAGGCTTTGGTAAGCCACTCTTCCCGAGCTCCTTTGACCCCAGAGGGAGAGTCTGTTTGAGGGAGCAGTAACGCCCAGTTTGACAGACGGTCGTGGGTGAAGCTTCACTCTATCTGGGTGGATGAAGGAGAGACTTTGTCTACATAGGACAGAAAATGTGGTTTATTGTTACAAAGGGGCAAGTGAGATGATATTTCCATGAGTGGACATCCTCGTCATCATGAATCCACTCACCCCTTTGTAATGGTCACATCTCCGCTCCTTTTGACGTATCTGAAGTCTCCTTCCCTCCCGCTTAGTCCGTCAGAGAGTCTCTCTCTCTCTCTCTCTCTCTCTCTCTCTCTCTCTCTCTCTCTCTCTCTCTCTCTCTCTCTCTCTCTCTCTCTCTCTCTTTCACAACCCCCTCGCTTCTAGGAGACCACAGTTGCACTATCCCGCTCCCCACCAGAGCCATCGCCACGTCCCCAGTCAGTGGCCGTAAATTGCGGTCCAGGAAGTGATGGAGCAGGGAGAGAGAGAGAGAGAGAGAGAGAGAGAGAGAGAGAGAGAGAGAGAGTGGGGGGGGTAAGGGGGGGAGGGAGAGAGGTGCCATTAGCTGGCCAGGTCACTCCCCAGTGGCTGCTTGCCCTTCCCCCCCTGAGGCCTTTTCTGTGTGATATGCCGACCAAAGGTAAACTTTGATAGTCGGTAAAGTTACTCCAGAGGGTGCACGCGTGATGAGAAAGTGCTTGGTGATGCAAGGGGTGAGGGGGGGACGACCTGCACTCTTATTGCTTCCTTATGGCTTGAACGTTATAGACGAGCAATGTACTGTAATGTAATGTCAGTGTCTGGGAGAGGTGAAGGAAGTCTTCCATAGCTGGGTATGAGGGGATGGATGGGTTCTGCTCACCTTCGATTCATTCGATGTCATATATATATATATATATATATATATATATATATATATATATATATATATATATATATATATATATCAAACTCATACTCCTTCCCCAACACATTAAACTTACAGCAACCATCTGTGGCCCACATTAAAGAGGATCCACACTTCCATCACACTTCCCTTCTTCCAAACAACACACAGTCATCCTCATGGTATACTCCTCAGGCATCAGCCACAAGCCAGCCTCCTCCCTATATAGGGAAAGCCATGAAAACCACGCACGAAACCCACCCTGAAACAACTGCTCACTCACTCTCCAAGGACACTTGCAGTACAAGTAAACCCTCACAGAACTCACACATAAGAGTCTTGGGCACCGTTATAATCCAGACACTGACAAATACATTTACTCCTGGCTATACAGCACAATCTCCATCACTTAGAAGCTTGTAGGTATAGTAATACTCCTAAAACCCTTCAAAAACCCGAGATTCACCCTGTATTACCGCCCTCTATCATTTCTATCTTGAATATCCAAACTGAAAAATCTTATACGTAACAGAATTTAGTAGAACTTCCTACTCTCACCTACATAACATGGCTCTAGGCCTAATTATTCTAGTACCACACAACACTCGAGACATAAGTCCACCACATCTACCTTCCCGCACAGTACTTGGGGCAATAGACATTGATAAAGCATTTGACACTGTCCACAGCATGTCCTCACACCACACGTGTGTGTGTGTGTGTGTGTGTGTGTGTGTGTGTGTGTACAATTTCAAATACGTCATTTCACCAAGGTGACCTAAGTCTACAAATCTTGATTAAAAGATTTTGCTCTCCCTCCTTCCTCGTACTGTACACACAGTCATTGTAGCAGAAGACAACACCGAAAAAAGTTTGGCTTCATCTTCGAAGATGCTCCTAGTGAATACCTTGTTCATAATTTTTAATAATAAGGGAAAAGTGTATTTTTGACGATTGTACTTCTGCTACATAACATCTGGAAGATCAGAAATGCAAAAGTATATTTGAAAGTTGATTCAGCTTAATCACCCAGACATAGGAGAATTACTCTTCAGGAATATACCTATTTTCAACATTAATCATAAACTGAGAAAATAATTAGTAAGATTAAAATAGCAGTTTGCACTAGGGAAATTAGGCGTCGAATTCGCACAGGCGATACATCATGGCCATGAGTATTGGCTTGATAACATGGACGATGGCTAAATGGTATACAAGCCATCTGGAACCGTAAATAGCATTTGGCTACTCCCGATGTTGGAAACCAATCTATACTTTTGAAAACGTAGTATATGGATTAATCGCGTTGAATATGAGAGTCATTGCTAACGACCGAGAATACGTTTGAAAAGGATGCTCACCAAACATTTGCTTGATAACGTAGGATGGACGATTCATGTTGTACAAGGGGGTTTAAAACGTGGATCTGTTTGATTAGTTCGGTAACCCAACCTTCACAAAGATCTGTATTACTGCCGTGATGAAACTCAATCGTGCTCTGAAATTAGAGACAAGTAAATATAGAAATATAGAGCTAAAAGTACTTCGATCTCGCGTTTTTGTTAGATTTGATTTATTTGCCTATCACCAGCCGTGTGATCATCACTCCAGAATCTGTACCACACACGTCAAAGACCATTGGTTCCACACGACTGTATTGAGACGCCCCCAGGCTCGGTAGAATTAAATTTCTCCTCCTCCTCCTCCTCGCTGGACAGTAGCAACAACACATAAACGTCTGGACCAACACACTGCATCACCTGGGGTGGTTGGCGGGTCCTTCCTGCCACCATCGGGAGGGAGCATGTGTTCACTCAGGGAGATGGGAACTCCCTCCGCCAGATGGAGCCGCTTTTATGGAGGTGCTTCCTCATATAGACTTACACTTCCCTAAAGTGGTGAGGCTCCATTAGGAGGGCGGGGGGGTGGGGGGGTGAGGGGAGGAAGAGGAGGAGGGGGGGGATGGGGGGAAGAGCGTCAGGAGGCAGATTCGCCGGTAAACAAACGGGTCCGACTGTCGTGTCCTCCCAGGAGCTGTTGGGGTCGAGTAGTTTCAACGCTCTTGTCAGAAGTGGGAGAATATTTTTTTTTCTATCTTCTCAGTCTTTGACCTTTTTCTCCTTTTGTCTTTGCTGGACAATCTATGTGGCATTTGCATTCCAAAAGGTTCTAATTTCTCTTCTTAGATCAAAAGGTTTACAAGTATTTTTAGATTCATCTCTATTTTCGTTCTCTATTTAATGAGTTTTCACCTCACTGACCGGATGATTCGAGTTACAGAACAGGAATCACACACACACACACACACACACACACACACAAGATATATGTTTACATATTCCTTAAGACAGATCTGAGAGAATACGTTTTCTGACCTTCAAGTAAAGATCATGTATTCATTTTAATCAACGTGACAGTGTGGAAGGAGGTGATCTTGCAGTTCATTAGTACACCGGAAACTGGAGGTTTCTGACTGTCGAATGATTGTTAGTCTTTACAAAATACTGAACCAATAAGTTCAAGGACGGTCGGACATATACAGTACCTGACCAATTAAGGTTTCCTTGTCATGCATGCAGTTTTTCTGGACGCAACTGGCCCTTGAGATAAATGAGAAAGTCTCATGTTCTTGTATCAACAAATATAGAATAGGCTGTGGAGAATTGTGATTCTAGAGAGAGAGAGAGAGAGAGAGAGAGAAAGGCTGTCCTCTGTAGTCCCACGACATTACCGTACAAGAACATTCTTAAGAATCAAGGAACAGACCTCTATGGTAGAGGCAGCTGAAGAAGGATGGTCGTCAGTCAAAAATGTCCTCCCTTGACGCTCGGCTTCCAGCCTAGGGATGGCATGAAAGTCTATATGGCACTCGAACTTCATCTGTTGGGAAGATAATAATGAATCACAAGTTCCTAAAGGCCGAGTTGTCTTTTAATTTTTTTTTGGTAGAATAAGGATTTTACGATCAGATACCAAAAGATGGGAGAACAAAGTAATAGGGAGAGACAGGAGAACAATGTGGCACAAGAACACATCTACATAAAGTCCTCATAATTAAGATGTATAGCATATGCCTATGTTAATCAGTGAGAACTAGAATAGAAAATAGTGTGATTATTATATACTGGAAGCTGTATAGTGAAGAAAGAAATTAAAGATATCGATGACAATCAATCACTTTGACAGTCATATGATAATCACCTCCTCGGGACCTGAGGGTCGACTACCTTGACTTTTTTTTTTAGTAGAAGAAAAGTATTTTTTTTTAGTAGAACAAGAAAAGTATTTTTTTTTTTAGTAGAACAAGAAAAGTATTTTTTTTTTTAGTAGAACAAGAAAAGTATTTTTTTTTTTTAGTAGAACAAGAAAAGTATTTTTTTTTTTAGTAGAACAAGAAAAGTATTTTTTTTTTTAGTATAACAAGAAAAGTATTTTTTTCTTTTAGTAGAACAAGAGAAGAATTTTTTTCTTTTAGTAGAACAAGAAAAGTATTTTTTTTTTTTTTTTTAGTATAACAAGAAAAATATATGAGAGCAACACCTCCATCATGTATGTGACCATCATCAACTCACCCCTCAATACTGGCCAGGTTTCTTCCTCCCTCCACGACGAGACTTTTTCGTCCTCTGTGGTCCGGCAGTCGTACTATCGGGCTCGGTAATGTTGTTATCGGGTTGAGTCTTGCGGTTACCTTTCTTACGGCGACGTCCGGTAGCACTGACCTCGGGTTCGGTAGTGTCACCCAGGTCAACTACGTCGCCCTTGGGTTCAGTAGTGTTACCCTGATGTTCAACTACGTCGCCCTTGGGTTCAGTAGTGTTACCCTGATGTTCAACTACGTCGCCCTCGGGTTCAGTAGTGTCACCTTTCTTCTTCTTTCCTTGACGTTTCTTTCGGCGACGTCCGGTAGCACTGACCTCGGGTTCGGTAGTGTCACCCAGGTCAACTACGTTGCCCTCGGGTTCAGTAGTATCACCCTGATGTTCAACTACGTCGCCCTCGGGTTCAGTAGTGTCACCTTTCTTCTTCTTTCCTTGACGTTTCTTTCGGCGACGTCCGGTAGCACTGACCTCGGGTTCAGTAGTGTCACCCTGATGTTCAACTACGTCGCCCTCGGGTTCAGTAGTGTCACCCTGATGTTCAACTACGTCGCCCTCGGGTTCAGTAGTGTCACCTTTCTTCTTCTTGCCTTTACGTTTCTTTCGGCGACGTCCGGTAGCACTGACCTCGGGTTCAGTAGTGTCACCCTGATGTTCAACTACGTCGCCCTCGGGTTCAGTAGTGTCACCCTGATGTTCAACTACGTCGCCCTCGGGTTCAGTAGTGTCACCTTTCTTCTTCTTTCCTTGACGTTTCTTTCGGCGACGTCCGGTAGCACTGACCTCGGGTTCAGTAGTGTCACCCTGATGTTCAACTACGTCGCCCTCGGGTTCAGTAGTGTCACCCTGATGTTCAACTACGTCGCCCTCGGGTTCAGTAGTGTCACCTTTCTTCTTCTTGCCTTTACGTTTCTTTCGGCGACGTCCGGTAGCACTGACCTCGGGTTCGGTAGTGTCACCCAGGTCAACTACGTTGCCCTCGGGTTCAGTAGTGTCACCCTGATGTTCAACTACGTCGCCCTCGGGTTCAGTAGTGTCACCCTGATGTTCAACTACGTCGCCCTCGGGTTCAGTAGTGTCACCTTTCTTCTTCTTGCCTTTACGTTTCTTTCGGCGACGTCCGGTAGCACTGACCTCGGGTTCGGTAGTGTCACTCAGGTCAACTACGTTGCCCTCGGGTTCAGTAGTGTCACCCTGACGTTCAACTACTTCGCCCTCTGGTTCGGTAGTATCTACCTGAGGGTCGACTGCCTCGACCTCGGGGTCGTCGTCAGACTTTACCTCGGGTTCGACTGTTTCTACCTGAGGGTCGACTACCTCGACCTCGGGGTCGTCGTCAGACTTTACCTCGGGTTCGACTGTGTCTACCTGAGGGTCGACTACCTCGACCTCGGGGTCGTCGTCAGACTTTACCTCGGGTTCGACTGTTTCTACCTGAGGGTCGACTACCTCGACCTCGGGGTCGTCGTCAGACTTTACCTCGGGTTCGACTGTTTCTACCTGAGGGTCGACTACCTCGACCTCGGTGTCGTCGTCAGACTTTGCCTCGGGTTCGACTGTTTCTACCTGAGGGTCGACTACCTCGACCTCGGTGTCGTCGTCAGACTTTACCTCGGGTTCGACTGTGTCTACCTGAGGGTCGACTACCTCGACCTCGGTGTCGTCGTCAGACTTTACCTCGGGTTCGACTGTGTCTACCTGAGGGTTGACTACCTCGACCTCGGTGTCGTCGTCAGACTTTACCTCGGGTTCGACTGTGTCTACCTGAGGGTCGACTACCTCGACCTCGGTGTCGTCGTCAGACTGTACCTCGGGTTCGACTGTGTCTACCTGAGGGTCGACTACCTCGACCTCGGTGTCGTCGTCAGACTGTACCTCGGGTTCGACAGTGTCTACCTGAGGGTCGACTACCTCGACCTCGGTGTCGTCGTCAGACTGTACCTCGGGTTCGACAGTGTCTACCTGAGGGTCGACTACCTCGACCTCGGTGTCGTCGTCAGACTCTACCTCGGGATCGACTGTGTCTACCTGAGGGTCGACTACCTCGACCTCGGTGTCGTCGTCAGACTGTACCTCGGGTTCGACAGTGTCTACCTGAGGGTCGACTACCTCGACCTCGGTGTCGTCGTCAGACTCTACCTCGGGTTCGACTGTGTCTACCTGAGGGTCGACTACCTCGACCTCGGTGTCGTCGTCAGACTGTACCTCGGGTTCGACAGTGTCTACCTGAGGGTCGACTACCTCGACCTCGGTGTCGTCGTCAGACTGTACCTCGGGTTCGACAGTGTCTACCTGAGGGTCGACTACCTCGACCTCGGTGTCGTCGTCAGACTCTACCTCGGGATCGACTGTGTCTACCTGAGGGTCGACTACCTCGACCTCGGTGTCGTCGTCAGACTGTACCTCGGGTTCGACAGTGTCTACCTGAGGGTCGACTACCTCGACCTCGGTGTCGTCGTCAGACTCTACCTCGGGTTCGACAGTGTCTACCTGAGGGTCGACTACCTCGACCTCGGTGTCGTCGTCAGACTTTACCTCGGGTTCGACAGTGTCTACCTGAGGGTCGACTACCTCGACCTCGGTGTCGTCGTCAGACTCTACCTCGGGTTCGACTGTGTCTACCTGAGGGTCGACTACCTCGACCTCGGTGTCGTCGTCAGACTGTACCTCGGGATCGTCAGTGTCTACCTGAGGGTCGACTACCTCGACATCGGGGTCGTCAATGTCTACCTTAGGGTCGACTACCTCGACCTCGGTGTCGTCGTCAGACTTTACCTCGGGTTCGACAGTGTCTACCTGAGGGAGGACTACCTCGACCTCGGTGTTGTCGTCAGACTCTACCTGAGGGTCGACCACCTCGACCTCGGGGACGTGGTCAGACTCGGGTTCGACATTGTCTGTCTGAGGTTCGACTACCTCGACCTGGTGGCCGCCGGCATAGGTGCGCCTAGCCCTGCGCCTCAATATGTACTTCATCAAGGAGCAGGGCAGCCAGAGGGTGAGCAACGCCGCTGCCGTTACCCCCAGGAAAGCCGTAAGGAGTAGAGGAACACTCCAACCAGATACTGCCTGGAGGCGCTCCAAGTACCCCACGGGTACCTGTGGTTCGTTCACCAGTCTCAGTAGGCGGAGGATGTTCCGCACCACGTACACCACGGTAACCAAGACACGGAGGGCTTGGTTCTGTATGTGTGGAGGCTCATCAACCCTCAGCTCCAAGGGAGGAGGGGAGAGCTGCCCCAGGAGAGGCACGTTCAAGCCGTAGGACCTCATGTGCCTCGATTGTAGGAAGTCGACCAGCGTCCACTGGAAGGCGATGAGCAACGCGCTCAGGGATAGGAAGATGGCCACGCAAACCTTCACGAAGATGAACAAGCAGATACTATATTTTCCCATTTCTATTTATATTTATTTCAATTCTTATAGTATACCCGGTATTTGGTACAGGATATTGGTGGCTGAATTGCCGTTGTAGGTTCTAGCTCGGGACCAGTGTGATCTTAGGATTGTAGGGAAGATGTTCCTATTGTGTGAGGACTGTTGAAACGGATGGATTTGTGTGTGGCATTTATGGATGTGGAGACGGACATATGTGTATATGGGTGATTGTCCAGAGTGTGGGGAGGGAGGGAGGGTGAGTTCGTTTTTGCTTTGATGTAGTCCATCGTAATAATGATGATGATGGTAATGACGACGAACATCAGACTAGGTTATTAAGTCTTTGGCTGATGGTTAAAGGCTATGATCCGAACCAGGCCAGATCATGGAGCCTTTTACTAGCTAAAGACTAGCCTAGAATTTGAATAAGGTAAAGACTAACCTAGGATTTGAATAGCTAAAGACTAACTTATAATCAGTAGTACCTGAAGGATCTATGGAGCTCTAGCCAAATAGTGTCGATTCCAAGCTTTTAAAGTCTGTCTTTAGGTGTTATTGGAGAGTTGAATTCTTCCGTTTACACCTCTAACTCTCAAAGAAGACACGAAAACAGATTAGAGGTCTAACTCAATGGCTGTTGAAGACTGAGAGCTTAAAAGGCGAGAAGCAGCGGTGAAAAACAGAACACCCGCTCAATTTCTTAGCTCTCTGTAAGTGATGTAATGCCATAAGCAGCATGCCATTTTCAGTAATTGTAAGGCTGAAGATAAGTTATTCAAAGCAACAATCAGCAAAGCCTATATATATTTTACCGAGGAGTGATGTTTCACTTTCAGATGTTATGTGTTGATCATTTTCTCAATTAATTCAGTTACTGTGATCAACATTTCATGTATTCCGTCTCAATCTGCAGAGAAGTTATTTGATGCAATAATCAGCTTAACGTATAATCTCCGAGATGTGATGTTTTCGTTTCATATATTACGAAGTATGTTCTAGGCATCGTTTGACTTAGGATAAAGGCTAGCTTAAGTACCGAAGGTATTAGTGGCCTTTATATACCTTTTTTTCACAATTTTTGTACATGATTAAAGCAAAAGATATCCAGAACCTTATCCTTCGTTTTCTTTTTTTTTTCTTCGTATTTTTTTTTTTCTTTTTACCTCAAGGCTCAAAAATAGCTCTTAATCATCAAGCTTAGTCCTGGGGGACTGAACGTTGTATTTTGGCAACTACGTTCTTCAGTAAGCATTGGGGAAACTGTTAGTGGTAATGAATATGATAATTAGGTTTGACAAATCCTTCCTGAGTACGATTTTACAGAATGATTAGTCTAATGATAAAACGAATGAAAATGTTCAACCTGATTTTCTAATTTCAAAAAAAAAACTGGTGTTTCAGCTTTTTTCTTTTCAATAAGAGTATTTTATGTAAATCCTAGATATTAGTGCTCTAATGATTATTATCATATTATACTGGTTCAGCATCCCTTTCACGGGGCTCCTGCTGCACTCCACGCAGGAGCAGGGAAAGCATCTGTAATATTCATAATACTAAATATAGGATCTGGGGTCTAGAAACTGTGTTTTCGCTACTTAGATGTGTTGTTAATTAACCCTTAGATTAATTGCTCGTATTTATACATGTTGCAATCACTTGCCACCTGTCATTCCTGACAGCTAATTTACAAAATGTTAGGTGAATATGAACGATGATAAATGCCTCAAGCAATTTATGTCATTACTAAGAGTTCACACAACACATTTTAATCTGATGGATAACTCTTAACTTGTATCATCTTCCGTAATGGCCAGTTTACTTTGAGTTTCAGATACGTATGAAATCTCAACATAGATGTGGTGAATGGTAGTGATTAAGAGGGTGTGGACTCTAAGCAATTTAATTTTTTGAGGGGAGCAAAACAGTCGTGTAATTATTGTAATGTAACCAATGCAATGAACCTCGTTGGTGGATTTTAATACCGAATATGGGTTTGAGCTCTAGGCAATGTTTTTAGGCTAATTAGTCATGTCATTAATGTAATGCGGCGTTGACAAATTTCGTAATGACTTTACGGTGTCTGCTTCCTAGTTACTAGTCAAAGGTCGCTACGTCATTATCAAAGGCAATGAAAGCACTCATTATCTTACTTCTATTCTTTAGAATCATTTCTTTTCCCTTTTGTCTTCTGATGTAAACTTTAAATGCTCTTTACCCAACTTTTCGCCGTTATCAGTCATTCCAATTTTGCTTATGGTTTTCGCTGTACGCGATGGCTAACCTATCTTGCCTAATGTGGAGCGAGCATCTGAAAGTTGTTTTTCAGTCGACTGTGATCATGTTCTTGAGCTGGAAAGTAAATGAACAAGACCAGTACCTCCTAGGCTGCGTATATTTGAACGTTCGGCTAGGTTTTTTAAGGCACGAAAGATGAACCACAATCTGCGCGATGAAAGCACTGAAATAATACTCAAAATCTTCAGCGGCTTAGAAGGAAATATTTGGCTTGCATTAAGATTTCATCATATTTTACTATGAAATATCATCCCTTGATTTTCATAAAGATCTGGTGACAGAATATGCCTGAGTTAATCAGCCGTGTTATTGAACCTTTGAGAAAAATTACACGCATTAATAGATTTCTTAATCATAAGTGACCTGTCTTTCCTGGGTTCGGCTTTATAGGATATTAGGTGTGTAATGAAGTTAATTGAGGCCCCTCATCACTTAATTATCCACTTTTTTTTTTTCACTTTTCTAGCATGAATTATTAGGTCAGGTGAAAAGCTGAAACTAATATTTTAGTACCTTTTTCATCATTTTTCGTACATGATCGCCGTTTTTCGCCTTAGCGAGGTAGCGCCAGGGACAGGCGAAGACAGGGCGCTTCCACTCGCATCCATTCTCAAGCTCTCGTGTGTAATTACCTATTGTATTAGATTTTGTTATGTGTACAATCTCATCATAGGCGCTATCCATTGTGCTGAATAAAAGACCTGGAGTTCTACATCTGTATTTCTGGTAGTTACTCACGTCTTGGAGTAATTCCACCTTTGTAGTTGAATATATCGACTTTTATTGATAAACAGCAACATATATACATTTTCGATGGTATGGAAGGAAGTACACAGGTATGACGACAAAGGTGTCTCTAGGCTCTGCCCAGAGACAGTGGATGTCTCTACATGTGCATCAAAGCCTTGAAAACGAGTCCTGTACACCATGTGAAAAAAACCATGTGTTCTTCATACCTTGATCAGGGTATTCACTGCTAGAAAGATTTAGGGGAAATAGAACAAAAGTCATCCTTTGAATAATACCTGAAAAGCACCAGACGTTTCAAAGGACTTATCAAGTCCAGAAAGATAGAGTGTAATCCACCCTCTAACTAGAGTTATATCCTGAGAGAATCGTAAAGGTTGTCTGTAGATGGCACCTCCGCTCTCTCCCTTACCTAAGGTTCGACATATCACGTGAAAGATCGGCTTGGCGAGCTCATTAATCTCGCAGTCGAGATGAATGAATAATTTTCCATTTTCTGGGAATGGGTTGCGCCTGTGGAGTGACAGCCTCATTCTGGAAAACCCACAGCCTCCCGAATAAGTCCAAAAAATAGATCTTCCCAGTGTATATATTATATATATATATATATAATATGGCAATTTTTACTGTCATCTGATGAGACAATTAAGCAACGAGAAGATGATTAGGTAACATCAGGACTCTGACCATAACTCCTGGAGTCCGGCATTCCTTGATCTCTGAGCATCCCTAGCAGTAGAGGTCTGAGTGGAACCCAACATCCCTAGCAGTAGAGAAGATTGGAACCCAAAGGATGAGCTTAGCGCGTCAAACATAGAGCATTACAGTGTTCTGTGGACGACCACGAGGGTATTGGAAGAGTTCAGAAGGGGCTTACTCGCTACGCCATTAGCCCATCCGGTTACTGAAAGAATCCATCCGACGCACCAAATTGTTTGTTGTTTGGGGTCCTGACTATTAGAATCCAGAGGACGTGCTAGCATATCCCCCACGAGTCCGCCAGGCACTTTTAAGAGTTGGCTTGGCTGGCGCTGTGAGAGTCCGTGTGGCGCGCACTCCAGACGTGGTAGGTTGGCATCACTCTCCACACAGCCTGAGGGGGGTGTGCCAGCGCCTCTCATTATGTAGACCTGCCGCCTCTTCTTCAAACAAGGGGGGATGGGCGGGGAGAGGAGAGGGGCTGGCAACGCGATGCACTTAAGCTCAGGGAGAGAGAGAGAGAGAGAGAGAGAGAGAGAGAGAGAGAGAGAGAGAGAGAGAGAGAGAGTAAGGGGAACACAGAGAACTTATCATTCAGTTATTTGTAAGTTTGCATAATTCCAGAATAAACTGAAAGCTCGTAAAATGTCCAGGAAAATGCATGCAAAATTCAGTGACATGTCACTTAAGGCGAAAAGTTGAGTCACGGCTTCATAAAAAAGCAGCATGTAATTAGTGTGTAATATTAACCTAAGGAGGCAAAAAGTTGCCGCCGGAGAGATGCTCCACACACTGAATAAAGGATGAGTGTGTGCCAGTGGAAGTGGAGTGAGATTCAAGCTAGGGAGGAGTTGCTTCCCCACCTGCTCCCCTGATATGATGAGGGGAGGTGGTGGGTAGGGGCGTCGGTCTGTCCTCACCTCTACACCATCTGGTGGTCCTGGTCAAAGTGGACTATCACCAGGTAGGCCAGCGTGACGGAGGAGGGTCTGCGCATATTGCATGCCCCGGTAACAGTAGAGTCGTTCTCCTTTGGGTTTTATTTTCAGTGGCTGGCTAGTTAGCGAGGTGGATGTGTGTGTGTGTGTGTGTGTGTGTGTGTGTGCAGAAAATCAAACGTGTAACTTCATAAAAGCAGAATCACCGCTAGGAAAAGGAAGCACGTGGATCCGGATCCAGAGCGCTTTCGTGTATTATTAGATCTTGAGAGGCTTAGTTACATTACACTATGTAACTAGTCCTATGAAAATGTGGTAATACACGAAAGTGCGCACGAGTCTTAAGTTTCCTTTTCTTAATGGTTATTCTATATATATATATATATATATATATATATATATATATATATATATATATATATATATATATATATATATCATGCGATGCAGTAATTGGAAATAAAAATTGACATTCCCCGCCTCTTGCACTCAATACCCTCCGTCCTTTACCTTCTCCCTGCATCATACCTAATAATCTCTCTTTACAATGCACTCACATTTAACACCCTCTTCACCGTACGCTTCATCCCCTTGATGTACTCGTGTCTCCTCCTCACAACATACTCAGCGGCTTTCAGTCCCTCATCACAGTCCACATCCCCCTTTCCCGGGATGCGCTCATCCTCAGCTCTGTCCAAACAACACACACACACACACACACAGTCTTTTATTTCTTCTCTGAAACAGATCCAACCTCTCATTACTTCCTCACACTCACTCCCCCCCACTTACTCTCTGATCCTCACTTCCTTCTGTAAAACACGCTCACCCTTCAGTTCACAAAACATTCACTCATCACTCTCCCTCTCTCTAACCCCTTCAGAATACACTTCCTGCCACACTCTCGTCTCGCAGTCGCACCCTCTTTTCCCCACTCTCTCCTCAAAGGCCCCCCCCAACCCCCCGCCTCCTTGGAACTTGGGGCAAGCAGACACGCTTGTGCCTGAGGGAGACTCACATCACTGCTTGCTTCTCAGAGGTGTCCGTGGAGAGCGTTTTCATTTACCCTCGAGATGGATCCATTAGCCAGCAGAAGACGAAGAACGAAGGTCAGTAACACACCTTCGCCAACAGGCCGTCGTCCCTGACTTTGGCCTCCGAGTTCTGAAGGGACGTCAAAGACGATATATATATATATATATATATATATATATATATATATATATATATATATATATATATATATATATATATATATACATATATATATGTATATATATCATGCTTTGGGTATTAGATATTAAAGGCATACGGAGAATGGCAAGAGATCAAGGAGTAAGAGAGAGAGAGAGAGAGAGAGAGAGAGAGAGAGAGAGAGAGAGAGAGAGAGAGAGAGAGAGAGAGAGAGAGGGGGGGGGGGCGGAAGGGGGGGCAGGGGTTTCTTCTTGCATTATGTACACACTTCAAATCTGTGCTCAGATCCCTTCATCCAAGTGAACAGTAGAGGTAGGGTTTAGCGACATGAGAGACAGACGTTACAGACTGTTCATCATATGATAGTATGGGGGGGAAACCTCCTTAATCTTATCCTCTGACATTACAAATCAGTCCAGGTCACCTTCATATGAAGCCCAACATGTTACTCAAGAATTGAAATGTTTTTCATACATTTCAACATAAACAGTATATATATGTACATATATATATGTATTCTCCTAACATGGTGTATGATAGGGTCTAATAAACACATTCCCTTATCTTTACATCATTCTATCACCTAATTTAAACGTGAATACATTGATAGATATATACGAGGGGCTTTGACTGTAGAGCAGGATATGAATCTCTAATTAATTTCCACTGGAGCAAAATTATATATCTGGAACTGTTTAGCGAGTTGTCCGCATCTTTCCGATACCGAGACTTGATTTTACTTCTCTTTTTTTTCATCAATTGACGATGATACAGTCCTTGAGGCCATACTTAAGTTATACCAAGAAATTTGGTCACGTCTCGTAACGATTTGCTAAAGAAAAAGGGGAAATTACAGAAAGAGACGGCTTCTCTATTCTACGAATTTCGCTCGTTATAAAGTCAAGGGAGCATTGTTTTCATTTTCTCTCGTATAGACCAAACGTAAGCATCTCCAGCTGAATGGAATTACGTCTTTTTTTTTTCTTTAATTTTATATAGAATGCTCAGGACAGGGAGAGAACTTTCAGGTTTTGATAGGAGAGAAGACAAGGATGTGGTGTGAAAATCACAACCATCTGTATCTTCTCTGTAAGAAATCACGTAGTTTAGAACGGGGGAAAAGTTATTGTTGATGATAGCTAGAATATCATATATCATTCTAAACCATATATTTTTCTCCCTCCCCCCTCAAAGCGTTACTTTCCTTCGCCGAAAATTATTTTCACGGTGTTATATATAGAAAAGTTGTCAACACTAACACACCCCAGCTGAAAAAATTCTATATAACAATATTTTGTATTTATTTGGATTTTCTTTTTTTTTTTCACGTCGAAGTAGGAGGCGCCAATGTTGTAAATGGTTATCAAATGTTTATTGATGAATTTATTATTACAGCGGACGAAGGAACTGATTTCCTCGTGCATTCTGATCACCGTGAGTTAAAAAGGTCACCTTCGAAGAGCCTGCAGGACCGTCAGTGAATGGGAAAAGAGTGAGAATTCGTTGAGGACCATCTCCCCCTAAAGGAGTCCAATTCACCCTGCTCCTGCGTGGAACACAGCCCCCTCGATGCTGTAAAAGCCCTATAAAAGGGGGTCCTGGAGTTGCATAACTGAACTACCAACTGCGAATTACGACGGCCTGGTTTCACATTACCTCTCTCCTCCTGCTGGTTTGGACGCGCTGGGCAGACCCTTGGGGGGAAAACAGGCTCTTGACTTCCTCAGCAACTAAAGACGAGAGAGAGAGAGAGAGAGAGAGAGAGAGAGAGAGAGAGAGAGAGCGGAGATAGCCCAGTCTCGTATTCCAGCGCCTCACCATAGCTATCCACAGACGGGATGCAGGATGTATTAACTAACAGCCCACGACCCTCAGAGGAACTGTTGGAGTTTAACGTGTGATTTGTAACACAAGTTATAAAAGTTTACGTTTGCGTTAGGTTTAAATGTACAGTACAGGCTTACTTGTAACTCCTCCTTTGAATAGATGGCATGTACTTTTATTTGAATATAAGTAAAATTGAGAAATAAGATGGGGTTATAGAAGATAATATTTCATATTTATATTGAGCTCATTTTTCCTTTTTTTTTTTTTTGATTCTCTTCTCTCAGAGCCTATGAACTGCTTAAGCTAGACGTGGTACCTTTTTCTTTATATACACACACATACACATATATGTATATGGAGCATTTTACGGTACAGGTAACACAACTTTAACATAAACGAAGACAAACACCCCCCCCACGACACAGCTCTCACCTCGCGCGCCGCTATTTTGAGAGAAATACGCCCGATCATAAAGGTGATTAGACCTTAAAAATAACACCGCAGTATTTTCAGTGCGAGGGTTTTTCCGTTTTTTAGGAGACAATTGGAGAGACATCCAGCCCCATTCGCGACTCTAGTTAACGCCCGGAGTCTATGTAGCATTAAACCTCCAGAATTACGATCAAAGTCCCCAACACAAAGATTCTTTCCACCTCCAATCGTAAGCTAAATCTTGAAATATGTTACCTCCGTGACAATATCAAC
>NC_092260.1:19702198-19724698 GCF_036320965.1 Panulirus ornatus | reverse complement strand
TTTTAGAAGGACGAATTCTTAGCTCTGGTAACTCGTTCATCTTCTGCAATGTTTTCTGCCCATAGTTAAATATAAATGCTCACACAATACCACTCTGGATATATATTTATATATATATATATATATATATATATATATATATATATATATATATATATATATATATATATATATAAACATGTAGTCTGTTCTTATTCTAGTTTCCTATTTCCCGTTTTAGCGAGGCAGCGGCAGAAAGATGTGAAGAATGACTTCATTTGTTCACATCCGTTTTCTATGTAGCTGTCATGTATAACGTACCTAAACCAGAAGCATAACTTAACATACGTTTTCTCCATATCTATGAACGTCACATATAAATCCCCTTCATTTGAGTATTTCTTACACATATTCTCTAGAAAAAAGTCCTAACCCTCTAGAATGATCCAAGCTAGTCCAAGTCCGGTCGCAGAAGCTAGTAATGATGATAGCGAAATCATTAGATCATTATCATTATTGATATTATTTCTAGTGACAAATAGTATAATAACTTCAGTAATGCTAGACGTGAGTTTAGGGCCTTTAATGAGATTTACAGCTTTACATTAATATGTCTCGTGCGGGAGGGCGAGGGAAGCCAGGCAAAGCACCTCTGCAAGACAAAGAGGAGTATTTTTGTGTTGCGGGCCGGACGCAGGTCTGGAAAAAAAAAAATATGCTGTTACAAGGAGGAGGAAGTAAGGCAGAGATAGACACACACACACACAGAGAAAGAAAGAGGAGTAAATAGACGAACACGGAGAGAGAGAGAGAGAGAGAGAGAGAGAGAGAGAGAGAGAGAGAGAGAGAGAGAGAGAGAGAGAGAGAGAGAGAGTGTAAATGAACGAAGCGCAGTCGTGTTTAAACCACGATTCCCAATTACGAGTGTACTTTTTTTTTTCTTAATGGTTTTCAACCGGTTGGCCTCCCCGAAGAGGAAGCGGGTATGGGCTCGACCTCCGTCCATCTCGTACGTTCTGTGGTGTTGATTGTGGAAATGCTGGTGAAAGTGGCCAACGCTGGAAGGCTAATGGGATTCAGGAACATAAGAGGATTTAAGGGAAGCTAAGCGCGTTGCATAGAGGTTCACCTCAATAGTGGTCGCTGTCCACTCTCCTGTTGGACAAATTATAGGCCTTGCGACTTACCATAGAATCTGGGGGTATGGCTTCGCTTCAGAATCTGATGTATGGACGGTCGACCGAATGACTGGAGCAAAGTTTGCTGAAACACTCTTCGCATTTTGTGGTTTATTTACCAAGCCCTTGATACTTACCATCACTGTGCCTTTGGTTAAACAAATACTTCTCACTCAGTACATTTCAGTACCCCACAATGTTAATTGCCCCTTTTTCCTCTTGCAGTTACCACTATCATATTTCTTTAAACTTAAGTTTTAAAAGATTTCTTCTTTTACCCATACGAATTACAAGATTCATTTCCATTTTAATGTACGTTATGTCAGCAGGAAAAAAAAGAAAAAAGAGTTGACCCGTTCAAAAATAAAACTACAAAGATATTTCCTTTTAACCACAAGATCTTCACCTGTGCCCCAGTATTCCGCCGCCGTCTGTTTAACGCCTGACGTTGGAAAGCGTCCACCGAAAACATACAGACCTGAAAACCTCCCTATAAATTCCCGTCTTCGAGGGGAAGCCCGGCTGCGAAAGACCCATTGATGCTAGAGGCCGCCGAAGAAACAATCCAATCCCTGCTCGCTATTGCAACAGTTTCCCTCACCACTAGATATAACACGGCCATTCCTTGCGGCCCCATGAAATTAAAAGAGAAACAGGCAAAAGTTGGACAAGACACGGGAAGAAGGGCAGTAAAGTCACTCATAAAATCTGCATATTGAGAAACCCTTCCCCCAACGGCTTTGTGCCTCGCAGTTCGACGCTCTGCCCTTTACGACGATCCTGTTCATAGCGACCATTCGATAAAGTGGGGGGAGGTGATCGAGGCTCTGTCGACGGTGGTGGTATTGCCTCCTGTCGTAATCGATGGTCCCTACAGGTTTAAAGTGGGCTGTCTAGTACTCGCAATTTGCCTCAGGTACAATTTCCCTCGTTTTATAGGACCGTCCAAGAACTGGAGGGTGTTGTAAAGTTAGCATTATGTACACTTTTCCTTTATACTTTAGTCTTAATCCGGATTTTCATCAGTAGTGTTGTTTTTTTTTTCATATTTTTCAAAGGAATATGTTTTGGTTTACGGTTTTCTGTTGTTGAATTTGTTGTTGTTGTTGTTGTTGTTCCTAGTTTGAGTCGTGCTACATTATGATGTCTGTTTCGTTCAGTGGACTGATTACAGAGTTAATGAAAATGATGATTAGTTGAGTATAATTCTGTAAAGGTCATGGGAAACATAGATAGATAGAGCTATATTCCCCTCACTTCACCGTAGAAACTTTCGGGTTAAGTGATGTGGCACTGTTGACGCAAAAAATCTATAATATTCGTAGTAAAACCGAAAGGGATTTAATCATTCCATATGAAGGAGGAGAGAAGTTGACGTATATTATTCAAATCGTAAGAATCACTTCAGAGCAAAGATTTGGGTTGCGAAAAAGAAAATCTCACAGCACATAACATTATCAGATTCGAGAGACTTTCATGTGAACTGATGACCAGCGTATGACCTGATAAGATGTGAATGAGTTTACCGCTCAGTCGAATCAGTTAAGATCATTTTGTGAGTAAGCTCCTCACACTCCTAAAGAAACAACCTGCTTTGAGGACACTCGTTTGTACGAGGGCCACTCATCTGCTGTGGTATGAGTCGAATCGTTCGAAACAGGAGGAAACCCCCGTGAAGGATTCACCTCCTTGCACTAAGTGAAGGCTGCAACGTAGAGAATCATACAAGGTATTTGTTAACTCTCATATATGTTCCATGTTTGAATCGAAAGCTCACGAGAAGGCTTCGTGTTCAGGCGAGTTTCGAGCCAACCCTTAAAGTGTGTCTGAACAGTTAATCGCCAGATGCAACGAAACGACCATTCACATCATTGCATCATGACCAATCGTAGTGTCCTTATCAGTTTCTCCAAGTATGGTTTCCGAACTGATTCGGTGGGTTGTTGTTATGCTCGTGCGTGAAGCATTAGTCTCGAGATAGTAGTGAGAATATGAAACTTGTTAGAAATCACCTTATAACATTCCTTCTTCTTCAGGCAGGTCCTGATAGATTAGGGGGTCACCGCCTCTACCATGCAATGTAATGCACTATACATGTAAGATGAAAGCCATGTACAGTGTATGTGATTAAAGAGTACGAGTGTTAATTTCGACTTTCAAAGACACTGTTGTTTGCAGGAGAGATATTTTCTGTCCTATGCCTGGGGTGTGTGACTCTGTACTTAAGGTTTGTTAACGAGTTGACGCTTTGTAGTGTTGCTGACTAATGCATTGCGCTGGAGGGCTGACACCACAAGGCACATGATCAAGGGTCGTCCCTCCTCACTCTTCTTCCTAGAATAAAAAAAAAAGGAAAAAAAAAAAGCATCGTGTGAAATGGTAAGAATATTCATTTTTTTTTTTTCACGAGTGTAACTGTGTAATATGTGTACTTGTATGAGATGACTTTTTTCTTACGGAATTTGACGTTTATTTTATTTAATTTAGTTTTATCATCAAAGCACATAGATAATTCTAGTACAGTTGATATGATAAGAATAATTCCATCAAGTATCCGACACTAAAGTTAATTAATCGAGCTGGCTTCTTTGTACATCATGTTTTAAACTATACTAATTTTGTTTTAATTTCAGGAGTTTTAAGCCAAAAGCCAATACACATTAATTGATGTGCTATCTTAGTTCCTTCATGTGATATTCAAAGCATCAATATTCTTTCTTAAAGAGAATGAAAATAAGCCCAAAGAATTATCGTATGTATGTATATGAGTGGAAAGTCAGTCATCTTCGGCAAGACTGTGTCATTAGGAGTGTGGTCGTCTCGTCAACAATCTTCATACAGCAAAGGAGTCTCTCATTTCCCTGCTTCTGGTTCGAGTGGTGCCCAGAAAAGGGGCCCGTGGGGTGGTAAATTAAATTGCGAAGAACATAAGTATATATATATATATATATATATATTCCTTTTTATTAACAGGGAAATGAAACACGATAAGTTCCCAGCACTTTCGTGTCTTCCAAAAGGCGTCCTAGCTACGTCTTTTCGTTGTACATCAACTGACTTACTTCTTTCTTGTATCTCCCCTGATGATGTGATCATTACACGAAAGTGCACTTGGGAACTTATCTTGTTTCATTTCCCTCTGGATGAATAGGAATTTACTTGAACACGTGCTCATTTGTGATTTTTGCAATATATATATATATATATATATATATATATATATATATATATATATATATATATGGCGTGGCACTGGGCATTGACATCAGGGTATTACCGGGCAGCGTATCAAGTACAAGTGATAGTCATCACACGGGGATAAATTATCAAGCCAAAACATCAGAAAATTAAGGGACATGGTAGCAGCGGCGTTGACCATCGGTGAAGCGTGATATTAGCTTATGATGTCAAAGAGCTACAAGCCAGGCTTATTAACCTTGTGTGTGCGGGGTCATGACCCTACCATACAGCTCCGGTGTGTCCTTGGTAATTTTACGAGGCCGGTGACAATTTGATGGACTTCGAGTTCCAGGTCATGGAGATGAAAGGTATTATAAATCCATGAGATAGCTTCGTCAAGAGGAACAGATTATGAATATTTTCCTTTACACTTTCCCGGGGGATGATCAAGACTGAGTAACAAAAAGATGTAAACTGGCTGTAGAGCCATGAGACCAGAGATCATACTAAGTTACACTGAAGACTAATCTCATTTTATGACGGTCAATAGTTGTATGATGTCTTCCATATATATATATATATATATATATATATATTGTTTTTTATTTCTTTATTATACTTTGTCGCTGTCTCCCACGTTAGCGAGGTAGCACAAGGAAACAGACGAAAGAATGGCCCATCCCACCCACATACACATGTATATACATAAACGCCCATACACGCAAATATACATATATATATACGCATGTATATACTCATAAAGGAGGCAAGTAAGACTGTGGCACCTCCTTGTATCGGTTATGATAAGATCTTGGAGCGGATGCCACCGCGGTTACCGTCTGTGGTATAGTGAAATCTGCCACCAAGATGAGCTCATATCATGCTTCACTGAACACTTGTCGACTCTTTTATTATTTTCTCTTTTTTTTCATTGTGGCTTATAGACTGCCTTTGATCCACTGTTTGTTATTGGGCATGATATACTCTCTTGAGCACATTGGACGGTTTATTGGCCTTGTATGATTATGTTCTAGGGAAAGGAAAAAGAGAGAGAGAGACCGCTTCTAAAAGATGGGCAAGTCTGTTCATAAGTTGTTGTGTACAGGTACTGACATGGGCCTCAATATCTTGCTATAGGTATGTTATTGCTGCCAGAGTTTCCGATAATACCCATAACCTTTTCATAACAACATTCCTGGTCGAAGACGTAAACACACAACACCTCATCGCTTGTATTAGGTCGAGCCCAACGTCCCATATATTGCTCCATTGTCAAGAACCTGATCACAGCGTGGCTCAAAAGGAGGCTCTGTCATCGGAGACTCTTAAGGGAAATGTTGCATAGGCCGACTTGCAGGTGGGAGGAAGAATCTCTGATTTTCCACCAAAATGTGAAGAAGTAATTCGAATTTTAGAATGAGGTTTGTATGAGATGAACAAGGATGAAAGACGCGTCTCGATTATAAGCTTTCGAATACTACCTTGCGTTGTTTATGAATTCAGTGGTGTTATTGATGAATAATAATGTAATTCATTACTCCGTCGAATGTGTCAAAAGTGAATGAAAACTCTAAGTAGGATGTATGACACTTAGTGATGTTGTGTGACAGGAGGCTGTGTGACAACAGTATATGTGGTGACCATAACGGTGTGACACGGTGTGGCGTGTAACATGACGATACGGTATAGTACCGGCGGTGAACATGATGCTGTGATTCGATTTAGACAGCAACCATGACACAGCACTGGCAGGAATGACGGTGCTGTTAAATACATTGGCACCATCACACAAATGACACAGCAATGGTAGGTATCCTTGACGCTTAATCACAGTACAAATAAGATACATGGCACCATGACACACTTGAGGCTAAAGACTAAAGACTGTATACAACAATCGACTTTGAAAGACTAGCTGCAAACGCTATAATTAGCAGCGCCACCGAGGCGATGGAAAAATGACAACGGTTCGATGATGAAATGGAATTAATGATATTTTGGACGTAATGCCTTTTACGGCTAGAGCGACAGCAATGAGATCTAGGAAGGGTAACAATTACAAGTGACGAAAATTGATCACAACGCATCGCTTAGATGGCGTCCTCTATTGGCGATGAGGTGTCTCTAACTTACACATAGACCGTGATCAAGATGCCGACAGTGATGATGGCCATAACCACGACAAAGACAACGACGATGAAGACGACGCCGACGGACATCCAGCACCGATAGCAAGCAATACTGAACACTGTCCTCCGTCTGTCCCACCTCCCGCGTCAGTCTTTCTCCCATTATCTCGTATCTTGAAGAAAAAAGAAAACCAAGGAGAAGCCAGAAGCCAGCCGGCGCCTCCTCCTCCTCTTCATCCTCCTCCTCCTCCTCCTATTCCGCCAAACTATCCCTCCCCCCCTTAACCACCACCACCGCCACTACTGCCACAAAACCAACTCCGTCTCTCCCATCGCGTCGTCGCTCCGTGATGACAGTTGGTTCGGGCTTGCGGGAGGCACCGACTCAGTATGTCAGATGATACTCTCCTGCCGGGCTTCTTGTTGGGTTGAGTTGGGGGAGGGGATGAAGACACACACACACACACACACACACACACACACACACACACACACACACACACACACACGCACAGAAGCCACCAACCAACCAGCCAACTTTCGGGGGAATTTGTCGGTGTAGCGTATGCGTGGTGGAAAACTTCCGTCATTTGGCCACCAGCAAACACAACGTGGTATGTTGCAGAAGTATATGCCGTGTGTCCGCCACGGAGGGGGAAGAAAGGTGTAATTCATACAAGGTGTTTCTTATTCAAAGCGGAAAGAGGAAGAGGAGGAGAAGGAAGAGAAGAAGCGGCGGCTCTCTGCGTCTTAAAGCTTTTGGTCGCCGGCCAAGCAACGCATTTACGACGCATAATGGAAACGCATTCGAGAGAGGACAAATAAGCTGTTTGAGTGACAATTGCAAGACAAACAAGGGGAAAAATCTTTGAATAATAATAAAAAAAAGGTGTTTCTTCAGCGAAAATTTGGTTAGGAGGGGGAAACGGTTGGACTAGTTTGTGTGGCGCACATTACAGGCCTGACAGTTATGAGGCCCGCGCGGAGGACGACTCTTTCTTTACCTACGATGAGAATACGAATGAAAAAAAAAAGGAATCCTGGGATCTGACTTGTATTCAGATGGGACGGAGGATAAAAAAATGGGCGTATTTGGAGACGAGGGCTTCCCCCCTCCTTCCCATCTTTATCAACTGTTATTGCGTAACGCTATTTTCACCCTGTTCCCTTTTCTAAGGATCATTTTTTTTTTTCACCTTGTATCCTGATGTTTGCTGTATCTTCCAAAACTATAATAACTACAGCTTCATACCTGATCATGAAACTTTAAAACCGATGCAGTTCTCCTGTAACTACCGACGGGAAATTAAACCCCTTTGAGTAACTGTATCGTCTTTGGGGAAATGAACCCCTTTATGCATTTTGATACAGTATCTGGGCCTGGTGATACGACCTTTGGGTCTGTTGGCATGACCTTTGACCTGATTCTCCAGCTAGGGAGAATGTAGAATCCAAAGTCCCTCTCATACATAGAGTTCCTGTAAGATAACATTTATACTAAGGCCTTCTTTCACTATGACCCATTCTCATTACCTGTACTTTGCAGTTAACTGGGTTGAATTTCATCAACCATGTATCACACAAAGTTTTGAATTTATCTAAGTCTCCTTGTCAGCTGAAGCAGATCATACCCAAAGGTCGTGCCGTTGTGCTCAATACATGAGTCTATGTGCTTAAGCTGGTCTCAGCTTTTATTGGTAGGTTTCGATTGAAAATTGATAAGGTTTTCCAATGTGAACTAGTCATGATTCCAACAATTTACATTATTTTCGTTAAAAGTTAATCCTATAGAATTTACGTAGTTCAAGAATTTATCTACTCATAGACCCTACCAAATGGCGTCCTAGCTACGTCTTTTCGTTGTGTATCAACTGACTGTTATCTTTATTTCTTGTATCTCCCCTGATGATGTGATTATTACACGAAATGGGAACTTATCGTATTTCATTTTCCCTGTGGACTCATAGGAATATATATATATATATATATATATATATATATATATATATATATATATATATATATATATATATATATATATATATATATATATATATATCATCAGCGAACAACAACTGACTCACTTCCCAAGCTCTCTCATCCCCAACAGACTTCATACTTGCCCCTCTTTCCAGGACTCTTGCATTTACCTCCCTTACAACCCCATCCATAAACAAATTAAACAACCATGGAGACATCACACACCCCTGGCGCAAACCTACATTCACTGAGAACCAATCACTTTCCTCTCTTCCTACACGTACACATGCCTTACATCCTCGATAAAAACTTTTCACTGCTTCTAACAACTTGCCTCCCACACCATATATTCTTAATACCTTCCACAGAGCATCTCTATCAACTCTATCATATGCCTTCTCCAGATCCATAAATGCTACATACAAATCCATTTGCTTTTCTAAGTATTTCTCACATACATTCTTCAAAGCAAACACCTGATCCACACATCCTCTACCACTTCTGAAACCGCACTGCTCTTCCCCAATCTGATGCTCTGTACATGCCTTCACCCTCTCAATCAATACCCTCCCATATAATTTACCAGGAATACTCAACAAACTTATACCTCTGTAATTTGAGCACTCACTCTTATCCCCTTTGCCTTTGTACAATGGCACTATGCACGCATTCCGCCAATCCTCAGGCACCTCACCATGAGTCATACATACATTAAATAACCTTACCAACCAGTCAACAATACAGTCACCCCCTTTCTTAATAAATTCCACTGCGATACCATCCAAACCTGCTGCCTTGCCGGCTTTCATCTTCCGCAAAGCTTTTACTACCTCTTCTCTGTTTACCAAATCATTTTCCCTAACCCTCTCACTTTGCACACCACCTCGACCAAAACACCCTATATCTGCCACTCTGTCATCAGACACATTCAACAAACCTTCAAAATACTCATTCCATCTCCTTCTCACATCACCGCTGATGATACAGCGCTGGTGGCTGATTCATGTGAGAAACTGCAGAAGCTGGTGACTGAGTTTGGTAAAGTGTGTGGAAGAAGAAAGTTGAGAGTAAATGTGAATAAGAGCAAGGTTATTAGGTACAGTAGGGGTGAGGGTCAAGTCAATTGGGAGGTGAGTTTGAATGGAGAAAAACTGGAGGAAGTGAAGTGTTTTAGATATCTGGGAGTGGATCTGTCAGCGGATGGAACCATGGAAGTGGAAGTGGATCATAGGGTGGGGGAGGGGGCGAAAATTTTGGGAGCCTTGAAAAATGTGTGGAAGTCGAGAACATTATCTCGGAAAGCAAAAATGGGTATGTTTGAGGGAATAGTGGTTCCAACAATGTTGTATGGTTGCGAGGCGTGGGCTATGGATAGAGATGTGCGCAGGAGGATGGATGTGCTGGAAATGAGATGTTTGAGGACAATGTGTGGTGTGAGGTGGTTTGATCGAGTAAGTAACGTAAGGGTAAGAGAGATGTGTGGAAATAAAAAGAGCGTGGTTGAGAGAGCAGAAGAGGGTGTTTTGAAATGGTTTGGGCACATGGAGAGAATGAGTGAGGAGAGATTGACCAAGAGGATATATGTGTCGGAGGTGGAGGGAACGAGGAGAAGAGGGAGACCAAATTGGAGGTGGAAAGATGGAGTGAAAAAGATTTTGTGTGATCGGGGCCTGAACATGCAGGAGGGTGAAAGGAGGGCAAGAAATAGAGTGAATTGGAGTCATGTGGTATACAGGGGTTGACGTGCTGTCAGTGGATTGAAGCAAGGCATGTGAAGCGTCTGGGGTAAACCATGGAAAGCTGTGTAGGTATGTATATTTGCGTGTGTGGACGTGTGTATGTACATGTGTATGGGGGGGGGGGGCCATTTCTTTCGTCTGTTTCCTTGCGCTACCTCGCAAACGCGGGAGACAGCGACAAAGTATAAAAAAAAAAAAAAATATATATATATATATATATATATATATATATATATATATATATATATATATATATATATATATATATATATTGTATACCAGTGACAAAAGCTTCAGCTGGAGGTGAAAAGGGTATAGGGTCCTTCTCCCAAAGGTACCTATGACTGAGGGAGGATGTCGTCATAGTCACCTCTCGTCTCCTGGTATACACACTGTGCTGACGGAGCATCCATCCTGGCGTGAGACACTTGGCTGACCATATGAAGAAATCAGTAAAGCCACTTACTCGCCTGCAGCAAAGTGGTTTGTTGTGTTCTCCTCAAGTTTTCTACTATTCATGCAGCTATCGCGCGCGCGTGCGCGCGCACACACACACACACACACACACACACACACACACACACACACACACACACACACACACACACAGTTGAACACAAAATAGTTTCGATCGTGTGGGTGCTGGGGGGAAGAGGGGAAGGGTTCGAGAATTAAAAAACTTTTCAGAAAATTCTGAAGTAAGTGGGGACCATAAAATGCTGTAAGAGGGGGAAAAAATGGACATAATGAAACGCTTTTCATGAGACTCTCGCTCATATTCTTTCAATGGGGTTTTGCAGCATAAAAGGAGCAGAGAGAGAAAAAAAAAAAAAGCGTTGAGGAATTTTTTTGAAAAAGAAGTCGAGTGAATCATTATTTAATTTTCAATAATGTGAAATTTATGACAGAGCTTGGCGGCACCAGTGTGCAGAGCGAATCAATCGTAAATAATTCAGGAGCAAACGCTCCAAACAGACGTAATAAAGAGTCAAAAACCCTTTCACAGGGGATGGGAAATCGGTCGCTGCCGATTGCTGCGCCGAAAATGATATGGTTTTTAATGATGTTCTGAAATTCTTGAACTTTGTTTTTAGTATGTCTGTCATCTTGGGTTTAGAGATGTATATTTGGTTTTCTACTAAAACATATCAGATTCGTTCTCAAAAGACATGGAATACAATAATATATATATATATATATATATATATATATATATATATATATATATATATATATATATATATATATATATATATATATATATATATATCAGACTGCTAGCCACGCCTGATTATCTGGCAACCCGAAGAGAACATAACAAACCGCTTTGTTGCTTACGAGTAAGTGGCTGTATTTATTTATTCACAGACGTTATTTAAAAAGATGAGTTTCAGCATTCTCCTTCATTAACCATCCTAATCCCTTACGACCTTCTAAATTGCATAAGCGGAACGTCAGGGGGTTCTGTAACTAGGGTACGTGGCTATGATTCACAGCCTAGTGAGTCTGAGTCATAGAAATTTGATTAATATGTTGGTCAGTGAGAGTGTTCCCACCAGCTCATTAATGTCTCCATCAATTTAGGGAGGTTCATATCTTTAAGAAGTCTAGAATCGCAGTATGACAGTGCACACTAAGGCTAGAATACGTACGTGAATATCCCAGATGAGGCATGAAGTAACAGAGGGTGAGTGCACACTAAGGCTAGAATACGTACGTGAATATCCCAAAAGAGGCATGAAGTAACAGAGGTTGTATAATATAGCCTCTCCTCAGGCGAAGGTAAATGCACACAAGTTTAAGTGCTTTCTTTTGGGACTGCCAACCTATACATCTGTGTATATCCTGCTTCTTAAGAATGACAGGGAACTTGTAATTTAAGTGTCCTGATATGTTATATCATTTTTATTTGAGTATGGAGTTGATGTGAACTGTAATGATAACGAGGTCATCCCTCATGTTTTTCAACTGATAAGATTTTTTTCTACTTCCAGATTATTTTTTTCTCTTTCTTTTTCAGGAGGGTAGTCATATTACAACTCTCGTTTTGCTGAAATGACATGAAACCTATGAATGTTTACATTCCAAATACCTGGCAGTTTTTGAGCTGCGTTGCAAATGACGCGGAAAAAAAGAAGAGACAAACAGAAACAGTTTCTCATTATTTAGAATCCTTGACGTTATCAGCAGTTCCAGAAACGCAGAAAATTAAACAAGTCATCAAGTTTCTCAGAACTATACATAGTTACCCTGAGAGAAACGTAGTTGCTTACAGATGATAGACAGATAGATATACCACGATGATAGACAGATAGATATACCACGATGATAGACAGATAGATATACCACAGGCCAAGAAGATGTACAAGTCATAGCTCTTCAGTGTACATAACAGGTTTGATGGTCTATTGTCATATTCTTTTTTTGTTCTCGCATGGAGAACTCGATATTAGGACCGTCAGAATAAGACTTGTATCTATCACGACGACAACAGTCCCATAATTACAGTTACAGAGGTAAATCTAATGGCTGGCTAGATTCCTCATAAGGGATGTGGGAAGGATAAGATCCTAATATCCCGATCTGTCTTTAGATATATGAAATTCTGTGCTAAATGTTGTACATCTTTGGATGTACTGATTACTGTAGTTACTACTATGGTCGTGTCTCGTGTTTCTCCTGTCTTCATAGCTTCTTTTTTTTTCTAACTTAAAGAAGGTTACAGCTACTCACGGTATGTGCTCACTCTACCATCAGCCTCTTATTAGCGTCGCTTCAGCTGCCTGTACCAATATTGACGCAGTCTCAAGGGAAGACCACTCAAGAGTTGGTTCGAGGATTCCTTCATTACCTAGTGGGTAGAGGATCTCACTGTTGGCTGGAGACGGCAGCTGAAGCATGACAGAAACTTCTTCTCTGATACGTCAAGGTGTCTGGCGAAGCAGGCAGGTGCGTGGGGGTTGAGGGAAACATCGGAGGTTCTGAGATGCCGCCATGGTCGCCAAATTTTTTGACGACTTGAATGGGTTTCACGAGAATGGTATGTCTTAGCAAGGGGCTGCAATGAGTGAAATGATTGTCAGTTCTTTTTTTTTTAATCGACTTGTATAAGTCTAGAGTAATCAGAAAGAAAGTAAAGAGATAAAGGGGCTCAGTTATGTATTCGTGCAGTTGAGGATGAAAAAGATATAGATCACAAAAGACTGATTGGTTTGGCTTTTCACCGGCTGTATTTCTAACAGATGTTATCTACACTGAATCGCTGCCACAATACCTCACTGTGATGGCATTCTCCTTGCTCGTGGATAAGTGACATTAGACTTATCATAGAAGAAGCAAATGTTTAGATTTTCTGCTTGAAAAGTCAAGTTTTCCCGGGGTTATTCAAAGATGAGACACCGGAATAATCAGTTTCTACACGTATTATTTTCAGTTCAAAACACGTTGAATTTTTAGAGACTGATGTACTCAACTAGAGCATCACATCAGGGGAAAAAAAAGAAAAACGGAGAAAACTGTAATGACATTTTGGAAGTGCTCGCAAAACTAACAGTAAGGTATTCGTCGACATATAGGAATGTAAACAAGAAGTGACCGCTCTCCTCTGTGAAAGCTTTTACGGTCGACCTGGCCCCCCGGCACTTGAATAAAAGCCATGAAGGTCAAATCCTGAAAAGCCGTGTCTACAGCCGGCAGGGTGTGTTATTACCAGACAGAGGTGGAGAGGACATGCACCTTCCCCTGTATGAAAATCTGTGCCTGATTTTTCTCTTAGACACCGGGATTTAAAAAAGGGAAGGAAAAATCCCACATTCAGGTTGCCACTGGCTCTCTGATATGGAGTATTAGGCAGTCCAGTTTAGACCATTAGTTACGGAGGCTTGTCGTGCAAAGGCTATGGGGAGAGAGAGAGAGAGAGAGAGAGAGAGAGAGAGAGAGAGAGAGACTCACAGTCTGGGGGGATCATCACCCTGGTGAAACAAATGAAATTTGATGCCTACCTAATGCTGTAGATAAAGGAAGTGGATCCTGTGTTACCCTACCTATATATATATATATATATATATATATATATATTCATAGAGCAGAGCTCTTCCTTTCTAACTCTTAATCTGACATATTGTGACACACAACATCAAAAGCAGGTGAAGGAAAATACATTGTATATAATGAAGCTCTTACACACACACACACACACACACACACACACACACACACACACACACACACACACACACACACACACACATCTCCTAAGCTTCACTCAGCTTTTGTTCGTTTCGCTCCTTACCATAAGGCGAAGGTCGCCCTTGAGCTCCTGCTTCCTCCTTAGCGTAGTGGTGAAGGGAAGAGACTGTTACCATAGGCTTGCCATCCTTCCAGGCATTGGAGCAGGAAGGAACAGAGTGTTGTAATAGGTCCATCTTCTTCCATGGCTTGTAAAAGGAGGGAAGGAGCTGTCGCCATGGAGGCAATGTCCTCTGGTTCCAGGACCGTCTCACTCATTACCATCTTTGATGCTTATGGCTCGTATGATCAGGCACAAGTACAGCAATTGATTCTTATTAATATATATATATATATATATATATATATATATATATATATATATATATATATATATATATATATATATATATATATATATATATATTAGTGCAGTGAGCACGCACTTTCATTGACACGTTAAGACGTTAAGACCCTCCAACAGCAAAGGTTCGAACTGCTGAAATATTTGTGAGATGTGTGTGTGTGTACACACACACCGAAGAGTAACGACACGACACATATACGAGGTTAAGAGACGGGGAAACACGAGCGTAAGATTCTCTCGTCCCGTAACACATGAATAATGTACATTCAGTAAGCGCAGACCAAGAGACAGACAGACATACATAGGTAAGAAGGGGAGTTACATATATAGATACGCAAACCACACAGACCCCAAGACCATGGCCCTAACACTCACAGGGCTAGAGAGAAAGACAGTGCTCTGTAAAACAGAATCAACCTTTCGATTCCTCTGAGTTAGCACGGGAAATGACCTTTAAAAGAATATGGCAATTAATATCACGGTAAAAGCGGGCATACACAAATGAATTTCCTCAGTCTGTACAGCGAGATAAAGAAAAAATCACGCCAGGATCTGTCTGTATGAATGAATCGGTTTAGCATAGTGTTATGTAGACGCCGACGGCACAAAAACAAACTAATGGAGGAAACGAGTCGACATGGTTATACGGGAAGCATTAAGCGTTTTATCATTATTGCTATTAGTTTTTACTATCGTCATGATTATTATGATTTTATTATAGGCAGGAGGGAGAAGATGGGGAGAGCGGATGTTTGGTGCGTGGATGTCCTGGAGAAGAGCCAAGTTCTGTAGGGTAGCTGGGGATGACGGAGGAGCGAGGCTATGCTTGGCGTGGGCCTCAGGAGCAATACTGCCACTGCACCTCCCGGAATATTGCCACGGCACCTCCTGCAACACTGCCACTGCACCTCCCGTTGTCCCTCAGCCTCGGTCCTGTACATAGATGTTAGTATGAGGATGTAATATGTCCACAAAGAACCCTAAAGGAATGAGAGATCTATTGAGAAACAGAGACGTAATATGAGAAATACCTAGATAGATAATAAACAGACAGACGTATAGCTATACAAACGTACACACAAAAAAAAAAAAAGAAAAATGCAAATGGCGAGGATCACGCAGACAAAAACAGGCAAATAATTCTTCGACGATTTTATTTTCTGTAAGTGATACATTCGGCAAGTCTTGTTGTTTCGGAAATAATTTTTAGCAACTTGCGTTATGAATGGGTCCACATGGTCACATAGCTTTTACACGCCAAATTTCACCAAATTGGCCAAATAAAGATGTCGATTTCTTTAAATTTTGGGGGGAAGTTTCCTGTTGGATTGATGCAACTCTATGCAGTTAACTACAAACGACATAAACTAGACGAGCGTGGTTTGGTTGGTGGAGAAAAAGAAGACATCCCATACGACTCAGTTACTTATTATAAGCCTAGGTCAGCCCATGTGACATAAAGTGATTACAAGTACCTTCTTATTTACTTATTTAGGATAAATACTTATTTAAGATAAGTGCATGGGGCTTACCTTATATACGAAAAAAACTGGTGTTATATATATATATATATATATATATATATATATATATATATATATATATATATATATATATATATATATATATATATATATATATATATATATATAGTGTATGACTTTTGAGATATCAAATTCTAAGAATACTTCGTTTTTTCAACTTTGAACTATCTGAATCTCCCTTTTCTTCAAGTTTCGTTTAACTTTGAGACATCTGAACCTCAATGCTTCATGTGGCGTTCAGTCTTGGCTTCGGTAACGGTCGTGGAGAACAACCTCCCTGTTGATGGATGATATTCCCAGTATACATTTAGTACACGAGTGGTGGTCTGTGCTGTGATAAGAATCAGGATACGAGAGAGCCTCTCTGCCTTTTGATAACTGAAGTTACGGAGGTGTCTGCATGTGCTAGTCATTCTGATACAGCAGTCTACAGTTTCGGCAGTATGCAAATGAACTTTCTTTGGCAACGGCTTGAAGCGGTATCAGGTTCTCGAGTAAAGACCATAATCATATTTCACTGTCAGCGTCTCACTGAGGCTTCTGCCCTAATGCAGTCGCCGGCACAGACACACACACACACACACACACACACACACACACACACACACACACACACACCCTATTACACGAGCAGACTAAGTTTCCAAAGCTAATGTGTGGGGGAAGGATGTATACATGTATATTCCTAGTTCCCAGTTACGTTCTGGCCTCTTTGAGCACGACGGTAAGATCCTAGGGCACGACGGTGCGATATCTGAACACGACGGTATGGCGGTATGACCCGTTTGAGCGCTTGTGGGACGACCCTTGAGCACGACGGTATGACCCGTTTGAGCGCTTGTGTGACGACCCTTGAGCACGACGGATACTATGACCTCTGAGCACGACGGTATGACCCATTTGAGCGCTTGTGGGACGACCCTTGAGCACGACGGTATGACCTCTGAGCACGACGGTGCGACTCTTTCCTTGAGCTCGACGGCATGACTACTGTGGTCGACTGGTCGATCATCCTTGAGTTCGATGTTGCAATTCGAGCACAATGGTACGAGTCGAGGTCACCTTACAGCACAAACGTTACGAGTCTTGAATACGACGATGCGACCCTCGAACACGACCCTTTAGCTAGAAGGGACGACCTGGGGGGTACGACGGTTCGGAAGTGGTTGATTACATAAGATTTTACGTTTTTTTTTTCAACTTATTATGTTTCGAGGTGTGTCAGGATGTGTAACAAAGAAAGTTTTAGATATATTTCACTTTTATTTCTCTGTAAATTGTGGCATTGTCATCAAGGGAATTCTTCTGTAACATGCTGAACATTTGCGACGAGTTGTAAGGAACCAGTTTTTCCAGGTCATACGAAATGAGAAGACTAACACATGAAAATGTGTTCTAATTCAAAGATTATGTATGCAGTGAGAACATCTATCGTGTAAATATTTTCTTGGACATTTGAAGAAAGTGTTGAGGATTATTTTTTTTCTTTCTGTTGCTAATTATTTGACGTTGATGATCTTATTGACCCTAATTATTTGACGCTGATGATCTTATTGACCCTAGCAGTTGATAAGTTAAAAGCCTAAAGAACCAGGCATTTAGTTCTACTTCAAAATACTTTTCATTCTGTTATCAGTATTCTTGATACATGTACCATGTTTAATAGATTCATTGTGCTCGAAATGTATCCGAAGCAAATGAGAATCAGCATTAACTTTCTTTACAGTCAGACTTGTTTATCTCGGTATTTGGTTAAAATATTTATACCTAACAGCGGGAGGAATATTTGTAAATATCTCTTATCACATACATAGAGAAGACTGTGAGCGACGAGACACATTCACGGCTCTTGAAGTCAGCTTAACCTGTTAGGGGGATGGGATGGATATGGGCCAAATTGTTGTGAAGGAGGGTGATGATGGAGAGTGTGGTGAGGAAGGAGGATGATGGAGATTGTGGTGTGGTGAGGAAGGAGGATGATGATGGAGAGTGTGGTGAGGAAGGAGGATGATGGAGAGTGTGGTGAATAAGGAGGGTGATGATGGAGAGTATGGTGAGGAAGGAGGTTGATGATGGAGAGTGTGGTGAGGAAGGAGGATGACGCAGAGTGTGGTGAGGGAATATGGTGGAGTGTGGTGAGGGAGTATGGTGCAGTGTGGTGAGGGAGTATGGTGGAGAGTGTGGTGAGGAAGAATGATGGCGCATGATGTGGTGAGAGACGGATATGATACCAGATGTAAATACGATGAGAGAGGAAGACGTCGCAGATTATGGTAGGAAGAAGAATATAGTGAAGACATGTGATAAAGGAGAGATGCAACACAGACAAGGGGAGTATATACTTGACGAATGTAGAGGTTTGGGACACGAAGAGAGAGAGAGATGAGTCTTTGGACACCCTGGAGGAGAACTTTGGTGCAGGAGTATCAACATTCAAACCAATCAAGAGGATTAAAGTACGTTGGATTAATCAATACCTTTCATCTTATGGATAATCATTTTGTGTCGGATTCATACCACTCTATTGAATTAGAAGGGGCGTCAGCGAGAGGAGAGCTTCTCTGATAACATTGTGTTCTGAAGAACTTTACTGTTCCCTGAGCTCTCTACGTCTTGCTCCATTTTCCAGGCCGGTTACAGCAACAACGGTCTCAGTACTTCATCCCACCATTAGAGGCCAGGAGTTGGACCCTTACATCTTGGCAGACAATCACTCGTATGAGTCAAATCAAAGTTAGTAGTCTCTCTCTCTCTCTCTCTCTCTCTCTCTCTCTCTCTCTCTCTCTCTCTCTCTCTCTCTCTCTCTCTCTCTCTCTCTCTCTCTCTCTCTCTCTCTCTCTCACACACACAGTCTATCTTTCTCTCACTCGTACGTTGACCATAATTCAACGTATATTATATGAATCAGAAACCATTTAGTCAACCCAGTTGATGTGGAAGGGAAATTCTGGTTCGTTCCATTAATATGATATTGGTATACTGCATTTCATCCATGCTAATGTACATGCATTATTTGATAGCTACTTCCAGAACACTCTGCCTGCTTCATGATTGAATATTAATTGCGCATGATACGCTCGACACAAGTATGTAATTTAAGTAACTCTAAAGTGATACACTCGATGTCATATTTGCATATATATTAACTTTGGAACTCCGATCACACGTGTATTGAATTCATTTTTCCCCCCTGTTTAATGTTGATATCAGAACGCCAGTGCTTAGTACGAAAAACGAAAACAAAGAGAAGTATGTTATGAAGAGCAAGTTCATCTGTATCCCTGGTGGAGACGATAAGGGCGTTCCAGTATTCTTCTTGTGGGTATGATACGAAATGTCATCCACTAAGGTGAGCTGAGCATCTTTCTTTTTTTTTCGCATCGCTTGCCAGTTCCACTCCGAGAAGCCTCTATAAATGACGGATTCTATGAAACCAGAAGTTCCTCTTCGGGATCTAACTCCCTTTCGTCAGATGATGATGATGGTGCAGCCTCGCCGAAGGTAACTTTTTTCGCTCGCGGTTGTAACCACAAGCGGGAGGAGGAGTCTTGATCTACACCGGTTAGCCTACATATATCCCACTTTCCCTAGCACACCATGGCTCGAGATCCAGTCCCTCCGCTACCACATTGCACCAGGAACCCCGCGCGACACGTCCTAAAGGCAGCGACTTACCAAAGGTGCCCTCCCGCACAGCAGTTGTCACAGAATTTATTGCCATCGTATTTGACACTTCCTCAACACCAGAGATGCTTCACACCACCAGTAGCTCATACTTGGTATCCAGCTTCACACCACCAGTAGCTCATACTTGGTATCCAGCTTCACACCGCCAGTAGCTCATACTTGGTATCCAGCTTCATAGCTAGCCATCAGACTAACTGAAGGCGTCACGTCTGATATTCTCAAACTCTTTAGTGGTTTTCCCCCAAGGAACAGTTCTTCCTACGTTCTTGTTCAAACTCTTCCCACACCATCTCCATCCCTCGCCTGCAGGCTACAGCGTGAAAAGTCGTCTCGTATGCCGTTGATACTACAGTGTCATTATACAAAAACAGAGTATCTGTATCATCACAGAAATCCGCCTTTAAAGTCTCAGCCCTTAATTGACACGAATCCAAATTGCACCTCCCCATTACCCTGATTAATCAAACACTTCCTCACGGCAAAAATCCGTCCAATCCACAGAGTAAGTATGACATACGACCTACGCATAGCATTTCACTCCCCTCACTTCAAACATCAACGCGAGGGCCATATAATACGAACTAATCGCCCTCAGAACATTGCCGACACCTTTTTTTTTTTTTGCATAAGAAGAATGATCCCATAGTATTTTCTACAAACGATACATCTGCTTCACGCTTTACCTCTCCTGTTCATTTACCCTTTCCAGAGCAAACATGCAACTGCATACCAGACAACACGGAGCACTCAGAACAATCACCGGCTTCGTGGTAACCACAGTCATTTAACACGTGTGCATCGACACAAAAATACCTCTAAACACAGTCCGACCTCAACATATTCAGCACTTGATTCTTTGCACGAGCACTAGACCCCCAACTTACCAACTTAACCAACTCCTAGCCAACAACCAGTCCCCAAGAAGAAGTAAAACAAACATGCTCCTACTTCACACTCCAGCAACCTCTACTCGATCTCCCTCTCCCCCAACACACATAATGCTGACAACGCCCATTGACGCGCCGTAATGACAACAAACACTAAGTAAACGCCCCTCCCGCAGCCACGTCTTAAATTCTGTTCCACCAGACATAATACCCATCTGATTCAACACTTCCTAGGCATATGTAAATTATGTATTCTCCAGGTGGACTTGGCTGGCTTCCTGGGAGACTGCGGTAGCCTATAAAAGGGGAAATTGGATCAGAGAGACACGTGAAAAGTCACCTTTAGCTAGTCTGTATCATCGTCAGATCTGACGAGAATGAGAGAGTATAGTCTCGTTAAAGATCCCTTCACTTCAAAGGAGTTAAACCTGTCCCTGCTACAGGGTGCAGCGCAGCTTTGGAGATGTAGGAGCCCTGGAAAAAGGGTCCTGGGTAACGCTAGGACCCTCCCAGAAAGAGGTCCTTGGTTATATGGTAATAATGATGATGATGATAATGATAGTAATGTAGATATGGCATTGATGCTTGAATTTGTAATGCAATAACGATAATGATGATAACAATAGTATGGAAATCATGTTGATAATAATAGAACAAAAATGGAAATGATGATGATAAAAACGAAATGCGAATTTCAGCAAAGCACACCAAATTTGCAAGTGACAGAAATGATGGAGATATATTGTTTGTGTGGCTGTGACAGACAGCATGCGAGTGAGTGAACAGGTGGATAGGAAAAAAAAGCGATAAAAAAAAAAACATATATATACATTATACTTCAAAAACGGCTTTGTTTTATGAAATAGATAGACCTCTTTTCCCCCTCCCCCTATTTTTTCGGCTCTCGTTTGATAATACACTGGATATGGACAGTTTTATTCGTATCTCTCTCCTTCCGTTCTTGGCAGTGATGCCGCTTGCAGTCACCATATCACAGTAAATGGAATACTTTTTCTTTATCCTCTCTGTATACCTATGGCAAGCTGCGTTACCTTGTACCTGCAGCTGGCTGTAGCCTGGGAACGTTCTCTTCCTTCTTCCACTGTAGGCTGGAAACGTTTTCTTCCTTCTTCCACTGTAGGCTGGAAACGTTTTCTTCCTTCTTCCGCTGTAGGCTGGAAACGTTTTCTTCCTTCTTCCACTGTAGCCTGGAAACCTTTTCTTCCTTCTCCCACTGTGACCTGGAAACGTTTTCTTCCTTCTTCCACTGTGCACATCAGATAGAATCAAGGAAGCAAGTGTCTCAGGAGAGAGTATAAATAACTAACCTCACAGTGAACCTGGGACCTATGATATTCACAGATGTTCCAAAGTTACAAGAGAATCTCAAACTTATACTCTTTGGCGCAGCGTCACTTCCCCCAAAAGCTTTGAGAGCCTTCGGCGGCACCGTTGATTTAATCATACTCCTGTTAAGACTCGCGGCTTTTTGAGACCAGAGGCCATAAAGTGATTTCACCCCGATGGATGGTGTGAGTAATTTTGTTGACGTCTGCCGTGTATACTAGTGTCAGGAAAGCAATATTCTATTACCGTAAAGGGC
>NC_092260.1:19687198-19699698 GCF_036320965.1 Panulirus ornatus | reverse complement strand
ACCTCGTGCCTTTAACCAATTAGGAAAACAAAATTGCGAAAATTTATTCTGTCCAGGGCTGAATATACCGCCACATGGCCGTGTCATATTTCTTTTTAACCTTGATACTGATAGAAATTCCACCACGAGCTCGCATTCAAAACACCTCCCTTTAAATTCTTCCTCATATGTATAATAATGATTCCTGAAAAGAGTGAGAGAGAGAGGAAGGATTGGTAACGGTGCTCATGATGATACAACATCATCACTTAGAGAGAGAGAGAGAGAGAGAGTACTCACGAGTACTCACTCACTCACTCAAGACGAGATATTTTGCCCTGAGTGTGCAGAGTGGTGTACTCTGCCGTGAGGGACGGTATCGAAAGCCTGATTGGCAGTCTAGGAACACTGTGTCGATGCTGTATTATGCTGAGTCTCATGCTGATGCCCGTATACTGAGTCTATGCTGAGTCTCATGCTGATGCCCGTATGCTGAGTCTATGATGAGTCTCATGCTGATGCCCGTATGCTGAGTCTCATGCTGATACCCGTATGCTGAGTCTATGCTGAGTTTCATGCTGATGCCCGAATGCTGAGTCTATGCTGAGTCTCATGCTGATGTCCGTATGCTGAGTCTATGATGAGTCTCATGCTGATACCCGTATGCTGAGTCTATGCTGAGTCTCATGCTGATGCCCGTATGCTGAGTCTATGCTGAGTCTCATGCTGATGCCCGTATGCTGAGTCTATGATGAGTCTCATGCTGATGCCCGTATGCTGAGTCTCATGCTGATACCCGTATGCTGAGTCTATGCTGAGTTTCATGCTGATGCCCGTATGCTGAGTCTATGCTGAGTCTCATGCTGATGTCCGTATGCTGAGTCTATGATGAGTCTCATGCTGATACCCGTATGCTGAGTCTATGCTGAGTCTCATGCTGATGCCCGTATGCTGAGTCTATGCTGAGTCTCATGCTGATGCCCAGTTTCCAGACGTGTCTCACTCTCTCTCAAGGAGGTTGGTGAGGCAGCATGAGCCGAGGAAATCAGAGGCGTTAATACTCCTAGAGGAAAGTAATCGTGAGTAATTATCGGCGTACCAGACATCCGACCTTATAATCGTACATACCTAAGATTCGCCAGTGACGACATCATGCACTGCTGATATGACGTAGATAGATAGAAATAGAGTAGACTTTTCAGTAATGAAATAGATATCTTAACCCGGTTTGAAACCTCAAGATGAGTGATCTGCACATCATTTTCTCTTAAGGTAACAGTCGCATGGGAAAGGTGTAGATGACTCGCTGTTAGATTTCATCGCCGGAAAACGTTGAGCTGCTGGAGGCAAGCGAGCGAACTACAAATGCCAAAGGATGAGGGAACTCAATTTGTCGAGCTGTAATGGAACACGGGTTAGCTGGCGCACCAACCGAGGCATTACCCTAGTCAGAGTTTAGCCCCACTGTTACCACTGCCATGGAATCCTGCTGGTCTTATTTACGTAAGGTCTGGGATCTCTCGCTGATTACATGACGAAGGACAAAGCACTTCCGCGAAAAAGTGTGAGGCTGAAACTTCATTTCTTGATTTTTACTCTCCAGTGCAGCAGCTAAGGCTTTGGTTGGGTTTACCAATGACAGAGATGGGCTTGTAGGTGGCCATTGAATACTACGTCTCTCTGTATAATGCGATCTGAACCTTGACCACAGTGGATTCAAGGCTCTCCACTAGTTTTCCCTGTTGACTCTACCGTATTCAGAGCATTTTATTAAATAATGAAAAAAAAAATGTCTTAACTGAAATTTTCTTTAAAGCATGTGAGAGTAGATTGATTATTTTTTTATTATTCTGCCATCTTTAAATATGACAAGATAGCTATCATTGTATTCAGTCATGTCGTTAAAGTCTGCTCTTCATCTCCTTCTCTTTCTTCCTCTTTTTCTTCTTCTGGACATAAGCCTCCGGATGGTTAGCGAGGTAACCAGCCAAGACAGGCTACTAAGGACCCTACTCATTATAATAGAGACTCCTCATCCGCTGGAGGATGATAGCTGGATGGTAACTGCAAGAACGTCAAACTCTATCTCTCTCTCTACCATCTTACGTCACAGGGCAAGCCGTCATCAGAGAGCAATTCGTATAGCCACCTAATTCCAGGTCGTGCCAATGGAGGCTACTGGTTATCCATCACAGAGCAGGCCATTGTCAAGCAAGATAGAGGTTAACGTTGCTAGATGTGTAGTCGGTGATCAAGTAAGTTCCCAAGTGCACTTTCGTGTAATAATCACATCATCAGGGGAGACACAAGAGAGAAATATAACAGGCAGTTGATGTACAACGAAGAGACGTAGTTAGGATGCCATTTGGTAAACATGCGATGTTTACCAAATGGTGTACATCAGCTGACTGTTATATTTCTCTCTTGTGTCTCCCCTGATGATGTGATTATTACACGAAAGTGCACTTGGGAACATATCGTGTTTCATTTTCCCCGTGGATTCATACGAATATATATATATATATATATATATATATATATATATATATATATATATATATATATATATATATATATATATATATATATATAAATATATATATATATTCATATATATATTTATATATATTTCCCATCTTCAGTTCCCCACTCTGCAAACACCGCCGATGCTACGCTGTATATTATGTAATAATACGACCCAGGTCATGTCTCGACCCAGAGCGAGGAGTTATCAAGGAGAAACTTGGATTAATACGCCGGAGTCTTGGCCAGAGATCCCACAGACAATAACCATTTTTCTCTCCGTCCGAACTTCGCCGGATCAAGGGCTTAGACACGTTTGTCTCAAGTTTTTCTATTCCAAGTTTGTCGCATTGAACTTAAATGACCGATGGAATTGCCCAAAGTTTGGATAATATTGGTCCCCGGAGATTTACCAATGAAACTATGTCGGAGCCTTTCTCGTGACGCAGTTTGTGGAGATGATCGACAGGGCCGTCTCGGGACCTGGTTCGGTTTGGGATCTGGGCCGTTTCGGGACATGGAACGGATCGGGACTTAGGTTATTTCGGGACATAAACTTTTTTTTTCTTTTTTTTTCCCCTCACGTCGAATGCTCAAGGCATGGACACAAAAGTTCCCGTCGAGTCCAGGCCTTGAGTGAGGCATGAGAGAGTGTTAGAAAAATAGTCAAATGAGGACCAAAGAGTGAGTTGTGTTGAGGGCACGGAAAAGCTTACTTTTGATAACGAGAAAAATCGCATCGTGAAGGGAAACTATGACAGCGATGAATGATGCAAAGCCCCTCGGTGGAAGGAAAGACACTAGACATCACACTGGCCCACTCCTCTTGTAGTTGCCCAGAGCCATACTGGAATCTTTGATACCGACGGCGACTTGAGACTTAGGTTCTTCCAGATCGTAAAACTACTTCGCTGCGGTTTTGCGTGTACCCATATCACGTGATTGCTACGTTTGACGAAATTTTTCCGTTCTTAATTTTTTGGAAACGAATAACACTCAAGCGCTGTGAAACCCCGTAATTTATAACAGCACCACTGACTGATTTCTTCTCTCCGAGCGTACTTTCGAAACCGTTCATTGATCGCCTGTATAGATTAAAACCTCACAAAAAAAAAGAAAAAATACATATGTATATGATAAAGTTTTGCATATCTTATATCTACAAATTCTTCTATTATCTGAAAATCCGACAAACATTTATAACACAGGATAGGAACGATGAAATGTCCTGAACACTTGAGGTATAGCATAGAATCGACACTTACATAGAGGAGGTTTCTTTGTCCAGCACCATCAGTGGTGCTGTCATAAGTTACATATAAAAAGCGAGAACGTTTTTCCTTATTCTTATTCACGATCTTTTTCTGACTCGTCAGAAGCTGAACAGCTGTGGTATCCAAGCAGATTTAGACCTCTGGCATATCACCTCGGAACGTCTTAGTAAATTAAAGTGGGCCGTTGTGGTACACATGAGCTTGTCCGGTTGTGCCAGAACGATTGAAGTTTGCGTGACGTTTCGTAAATCATCCCGGCAGGTGAAGGGTTTCCTCATAGCCAGTGAAAGCTTGCAACACACGAAAGCCAAAGGGTAACTACATATTCGATCCAAGTTGTAGTCCTATATTTTCTCGGAATGAAACGGATACTGTGATATGAAAATTTCGTGTTTGTTCAATGCTCCGTAACAAGAATGGGTAAAGCCCGTTTCTATTTCTCTACAGCAGCCGTTATCGGCACTGTCAATATGTAACCGAGACATGAAAGTGGTTTTACCTTGGAATACGTATACAGTATTAAGATAAGCATTATAGGCTTAGATCCCTAGACAGTGTAAACTCTTTTTAATAGTGTTTCTGTGTTATAGAGCCTCTCTTTTTTCATAGATATCGATGATCTTATATTCAGTTTTACTCAGTAACTAACAGTTCAATGATTAGTCTCCGTATTGATCTCGTAACGATATAGATGACCATATATTGTTTAGTCTTATGTGCTTGCGATACATACATACATTTTCTGTATATCCCTGTTTCGTAATTTTTATCCAGTATCTCTACTTCCATAATTTGTTCTTATTATGAACAAAGAATAAGGTCTCCATTCTGTATCTGTTTCCAGTTTCTCTTACGATAACACACAGCCATATAATCTATAGAGTTATTACCCTGTTGTCTTTGAGTAACAAATATAAATATCTGGTCTGTAATTTCACTTCCCTTATTCTCTTTTTTGAGGCAAGGTCGATGGCAATCTATTTTACTTTGTCCAGTCCGCCATTTCCCTCATGAAGTCATCAGTATCCATCTACACTCAAGCCCTCCCTCCAGTATTTCTGTCACAAGGACACGAACCTAATCTAAAGTTTTCTTTCCCTTTTTTCCCTCATAACAAAAAGAAAGGAACAGAGAAGTGGGCCAGGTGAGGATATTCCCTCAGAGGCCCTGTCCTCTGTTCTTAACGCTACCTCGCTAACGCGGGAAATGGCGAATAGTTTAAAAGAAAGAATATATATATATATATATATAAAGATATCCACGTTAATTTATTGTTCTATTTTCCCTTTTATCTCTTGGAATACCCTGGAACAGTTCCTCAACCCTCTGCATGATCCTCACCGCCACATCCAGTCATATATTACCACGTCCACCACCGCGCCTCATAGATTGCCTCTTGTTCTCTGAGGGGGAGGGGGGCAATCTTTCATATTACCCGACGTAAGTTATTTCGTACATCAAAAGCTGTGAGCCACAAAGCACTGGCTCGGCAGTCAGTGATCACATGCATTATTACCAGAATCTCTTTTGCTTTGGTTCCTTGATGAAGAGCAACAGAGTCTTCGACGTCCCTTTTCAATAGTGTTTCATCGATACACAAGGATACGCAGAGTGTACTCTTAGATGACAAGTCTCAAGGAATTTGATACCAAGGAAGAAATTTATTCTATTATGGGAATATTCATTGATTTCCAGTGATATCAGAGTCCGAAATTGGATCAAACTCTATATTCCCTATATTCTATATCCTCTATATTCTCTGAAGACAAACAAACCTTGCGTTTTCTTTACACTACATACATTCCTGAAATCACAAGAACTCTGATACTTCTGTCTCACCCATGCACATAAAACATACCCCTGTGACCTCTTCCTATTACAACGTCAGGAAAATAAAAAAACATACAGTCCAGCGCCGGAATTCCATGTTTAGTAATTGCTACGGCAAAAAGAAACTTTTGTCATTTATGCAATAGAAAACGTCCCATCATCTTCCAACACCGAGGTAGTGCAAGACTCTCCAACATGTAATCTTGTCTTCTGTTGAACCAGACAAAACTTCAATGCATCTTGTGGGCAGAACTTGTCATGTTGTTGCGAGTCTTGGGCCCTGAATGCAAATGAAGAGGAGAGGGTGGATGTGCTGAAAATGAAATGCCTAACGACGGCGCGTGGCGTGAGGCGCGTTAATCGTGTGGGGGATGACGGTGTCAGAGAGAGAGAGAGAGAGAGAGAGAGAGAGAGAGAGAGAGAGGTGGCAGTATGCGGGTAGTCTTGACTGAGAGGGCCAACCAAGCTTTGCTGAAGGGGTTTGGGCATTTGGAGAGGATGAGTGAAGAAAGACTGACGTACAAGATGTATTTTTCGGAGGAGGGGGAGCAAGGGGTGAGAGTGAGAACGAGGGAAATGAAGAATTTATGCATACACACTCGTCGACCAACCCCAAAAGAGATAGATGAATAGCTGAACTGACTGTGCGTTAGTTGCCCGGTCCTAGGCTCCAGCACACACACACACACACACACACACACACACACACACACACACACACACACACACACCTAGCTTCACACCTCGTGATAACTACCACTACACCACCACAACGTAATCATTTTATTCATTTTTCTCAAACCGAGTGATCACGTACATGGGGTTGTTTGATCTTCGCGCTCGTGTCACGTCGTTTTTGACGCTGATCTCTCCTTCAGCAGATGACGGACAGAAGGCATATTTGCCCCCGAATCTTCTGTTGGAAATTCATATTTGTACACCCGTGTTATTATTTGTGAAAATCCTGACATATATGTGTGCAGGTGACAGCTCCCAGGCATGGCCGCTTGCAGGTTATTACTTCGACTGGTACCAGCGGGCGAGACGACATTGCTACACGGGCAAACAGCGGATCAAAGAATCCTATCCTGACCTTTCCAGCATGACAGGAGTCGGTTGGGGAAAAAGGTTTATGCCTGAGGCCGCGCAGAGGATGGTGAGATTGACGTGAGATAAGCGAGTGAGCATGGCTCCGGAGGAGCTAGAAAAGGTGGTGTGTGAGTGGGGAGAAAGGCTGATGAGGGGTCGAGTTGAAAGAGACTTGTGAGGATTTTGGTGTAGAGGAGGAGGAGGAGGCAGTTGGAAGTGACACAAGAAAGTAAGGGAGTGAGCCACGGGCGGAGGTAGGGGACGATACGAAGGTAGAAGTGGGTAGGGGGTGTTAGAGAGTGTCGTTTAAGGGAAAATCTTCGGATCTCAGGAAGTTTTAGGAAAGTTCGAGTCCCTGAGGTGACTCTCTCTCTCTCTCTCTCTCTCTCTCTCTCTCTCTCTCTCTCTCTCTCTCTCTCTCTCTCTCTCTCTCTCTCTCTCTCTCTCTCTCTCTCGTCGAAAGTAACCTCAGGTAGGTATTCTCCCGCCATTGTAATTTCTTCATGTAACCAAACCTGATGATGATTACATTTCAGGATATAGCTATACACTGGTGCGTCGCGGTGAGTTCTGGATTCCTTTACCTTTATTAACCAGCAGATCAATATGAGACCCGGCAGTCAGTCCACAACCAACCCAGGTGTTGATCCACTCTCGGGGCTGGTCGATAAATTGGTATCTCGCTTAGGCTTGTGTGTATGTGTGTGTGTGTGTGTGTGTGTGTGTGTGTGTGTGTGTGTGTGTGTGTGTGTGTGTGTGTGTGTCCTCACATAAGAATAAGGACTTGATACGTATATTCAGGCTTAAGAGGCTGGGCAACACGACCTCTTCACCTTTTAATCACAAGTAGCAATCACACACACACACACACACACACACACACACACACACACACACACACACACACACACACACACACACACACACACACACACACACAAGAAGAAACACGGAATTTCCTAGCAGTAGAAATTCTGTCTAAACTTCTTCCAAATGAAAAAAAAAGGCCCTAAAGTTTTGGAAATAATATCCATATAGGCCGGAGGATTTTGCGAACTACAATACATTCTTTATAGTGGACTGAATATGTGGAATGTAATATTGGACATTCTTTGTATCGAGTCTAACATTTCCATTCATACCAGCAGATGGGGAAAAAATGTACATACTCTTTACGTCGTGTTTTTCCCCAACAGCGTCACTTCTTTGATTCGACTCCCTACCGAGAATTGAAAAGCCGTATCATGTTATATATCTAACTCTCTCTTTCTCCTTGTTCGTAACTGCGTTACATGGTGAAAGAGGTTTTGGTCTGCATCAAGGTTATTCGTCTCAAGATATAGACAAATGAGAACTATGAATGTTCTTGTGCATTGCTAAATGGTGTCTATAAGGGAGAATGATTTTTTTTATAAGCGATGTTTGTAAGGGAAAAGCGATTGTCGATTGACGATACACATCGCCCTTGATTCTCATCATTACCGACTCATGCTTTGAAGTCACAGACTCAAGCTCCTGCGTAATAACCAAGAGCTCTCCCTAACACAACATGAATTCAGATACTTCAAGCTCTTCCTCCGCTAGAGCTGCCCTCAGGAAATCATACTCTCCCTCTTGTCAGAGCTAACCTCATTCTCAACTTTACCATTTCCAAGAAAGTACTTTCAGTAGGTTTTACTATCCCTTTCTGAGCGTTAAGTCTGATATCTTGAACCCTCCATCTGGGAGACCTTGGTTTAGCAAGGCTAACGCTCCCTCATAGAAGCTGCGCTAACTTCAATAACTTTTATTATGTCTGGTTACAATTCTCACCATCTTGCGTAATTTGATGGGTTCATCCTTCCTCATTATTTCTTCTTCTGGCTTCCTCAGTCCACCCGAGTCCTTTGACGTCATGATGACGACGTTGGTGGACATCATGTCGGCTAAGATTGTCGCTTTACCCGTATTTTTGAGTTATATCTCATCCCACATCAATTGACGATTGAACCAATAGTCTGACAGCATCATCTGTGCACGCCACTCCGCTTGGATATGACCACCACACTGTCAAGTCTGCTCAAGCACGTTGGTAACATGTGGTTATAATGTCTCTCTTTTCATACCACAGTCTCTCATGTTTGGTTATCTTGAAGGGTGAGCAAGGTGGTTGACTTCATGTCTTGCCATGGATGGGCGAGAAGTGATGAGGGATAACACTCGCCCATGTAACGTAGAAAGTGCTGAAGACTCAAGACCGTTCGGTCTCCGGAAGAATGGATGTAAAACTGAAGATATGAAAGGAAAAGGAAAACACGAAAGTATCCATTATCGATGCCAAGAATCAGAAGGTTGCTCCTTTTGTTATTAGATATCTGTTTTATGACTGGGACAAATATCAAGGATTTTCCCCAATTCGCAGCACCACGGGAAGTGAAATCAGAATGCGCTTTTGGTACCTAACTCTTTTCAGTTTCTCAAATCCGTCTCTATCGAGAACCGAGAGTTTCTGTAGGAGACGGATCATGGGTAGATATATTTTCAACATTCTGAGATGTTTTACATGTACATGGAAGAATCTTTTATATATATATATATATATATATATATATATATATATATATATATATATATACATATATATATATATATATATATATATATATATATATATATATATAATGTCATCATGTTTAGATGTATAGAATATCATCATATTTGAATTCATTGGCACGAGACGTTCCCCACGTTTTAAGAAGAATCTCAAACGCCGTTGTAAAATTGGAAATAACGTTATCGGGCAAAATAAATAAAATGAAAAGTGTTTTGCCGATAATGTTAGCAATTGCACAGATGTTGCCGAAACAAACTTATGGAAATAAGATTTGTGAGTAAAGACCCCCCCCCTCCCAAGAATTCTTCGGGTGAAAATTTCTTGGGGGAACCGAATTCCCTGTTGAATTTTTCCGGTCATTATGCCATCGGCTGTCCCAGGGGGGAGAAGACGTCGGGAACAGACAGGCTTATGAATTTATTCCAAGACAAATCCATCCCGCTCGTTTTCTCTCTCTCTCTCTCTCTCTCTCTCTCTCTCTCTCTCTCTCTCTCTCTCTCTCTCTCTCTCTCTCTCTCTCTCTCTCTCTCTCTCTCTCTCTGTGCCACCGGCGGGAAGGAAGTTCATCTGGATTTTCAAGTTCTCGTCGTGTAACGTGTGAGTGATTCACGTGTGAGGGGTTCACGTTGAGAATGATACAGAAACTATAGATTTTTTCTGTGTATGTATATATATGTGTACATTGAGATGTATAGGTACATATATTTGCGTGTGTGGATGTGTGTGTGTATACAGTGTGTATGGGGGTGGGTTGGGCCATTTCTTTCGTCTGTTTCCTTGCGCTACCTCGCAAACGCGGGAGACAGCGACAAAGCAAAATAATAGATAATAATATATATATATATATATATATATATATATATATATATATATTTTTTTTTTTTTTCTAATACTATTCGCCATTTCCCGCATTAGCGAGGTAGCGTTAAGAACAGAGGACTGGGCCTTTGAGGGAATATCTTCACCTGGCCCCCTTCTCTGAACACACACACACACACACACACACACACACACATATATATATATATATATATATATATATATATATATATATATATATATATATATATATATATATATATATATATATATATATATATATAGTGTCTGATCCGGAAGCCACGTTATAGATGGAGTCTTAAGCAGCTGACAATACTTCGTAGGTCCACCTGGAGCAGAACCCAGCAGACGCCTTCTCCCGTACAGCCCACGTTGTACTGAGCGATATTCGCTATTCTGAAGCCTGGATCTCCAACATAATCCCAAGTCTACTTGCTTATGCAATGAGTATTCAAATTTAATGCTCCTTAAACAAACATATAGTGCTAACTGTCTACCATACATTTCGCTTATCAGAAATAGATTTTTAAATGGGACACGATGCATGTGCTTCCCACCTGGACCGACAAGGCACACATTAACACCGTCGGGGAGCGACGAAAACACGTAGAGCAAGGGATGGCGTCAGATGAGTTGCGGGGGGGAATCCCAGGTTCCCTTAAGGCATGCTTTTCTTATGGGGTCTGATACGGCCGGCATGACTAAAACATCTAGCCGGCAGCCATCGCGGGAGGCAAGACAAGGAGGCGAGAAAGGGGTAGAGAGAGAGAGAGAGAGAGAGAGAGAGAGAGAGAGAGAGAGAGAGAGAGAGAGAGAGAGAGACTTCCAGAGACATTTCCTGGAGGAGAGCGACTCTACTACCCCTCCTTTGCTGGCTTCCTCACCCACCCAGCACCCTCGCTAGAAGCACTAGATGTGGAACCCTCAGCACTCGCATTGGAGTAGCGTTAGCTGGCGTCCTCAACACCCCTCGCTAGAACGACTTGTGTGATCTCTCAGCATCCCCGCTGGAGCCCAGCTTCGAAATCCTCACCATAACGCTTGCTCTCTGCCTCAGCCAGCTCCGTCGTATCCTCAAGATGGCTTCCTCAACATCCTCACTATAATTGCAAACTGGATTTCTCAGCAACTTTACCACAAAGTGGCTTCCTCAGCACTCCTATTAGGGATAGTAGCTAGATTCCTCAACATCCTTACGAGAACCACTCGTTCGATTCCTCAGCATCCTCAGCCACTGGCTGGGTTCTTCAGCAACCTTTCTAGAACTCGTAGAATACATCCTCAGCATCCTTGTTTGTATCACTAGCTGACATCGTCAGCAGCTTCGTCAACGCCTCTCACAAGAAAACCAGTTGCTGACCTGACCAAAACCCTTATAGTCAGGACTCATACCTGGCTTCCTGAACAACTCCTACAGAACCCCAACATACCTCCTGCATGATCCTCGCCGTTAGACCCGAAGTCCTGAAGGAGGAATAGGCCTAACAGATGATCCATCATACAGACACAGGAGTTCAAGTCAACAGTGCATCTGCAGAAGAGATGTCATATGTAAATTTTGTATTTATATATATATATATATATATATATATATATATATATATATATATATATATATATATATATATATATATATATATATATATATATATTTGTTACATTCTCGCCACCAGTGCCACGAAGTTTGCTCTCGTTTACCCCGGCATTAGACAATCATTTGATCCGTCAACATACATACACAAGAGAGGTGAGGTGAATGTCACTGATTGCCGTACGCACAGCGTGCACGATGGATTGTAAAGGGGAACTGATTGTTGATATGGCCTCCAGGCGGTTGTCAGGGCAGAAACGACTTCATCTACTGGTATAGACCGACCGTAAGGGCAACACAGTTTGAGAAGGATGTTGGATCATGATAGGCATTTGCTCACCTTTGTCATTTGTTACCCTTACTGTATGAAGGATATTATTTGGGAAAAGTTTATATATATATATATATATATATATATATATATATATATATATATATATATATATATATATATATATATATATATATATATATATATACATGTATCATGTCTTTACTCCTTTGTGTCATGTCAGCCTCATTCATGACTTTCCAACATATCACACCATATGTCATGCTTTCCAGAGTGTAACCAGTATCTTGCAGCGTTCGTTCCTGCTCTCAGACAGCACTCGTATGCTGACTCCATCTGTATTACACATCGCTGCCGGGGTGAGGGATAACAAACAAAAGAGCATCAGCTTGACTTAGTAGTAGTAAATAGTAACATTTTCTCCGCTATATCCTGGAAGCTAAACTCTTAAATTTATGGTATCAGGAATGTGAGTGCGAGGTATGAAGA